>NC_140089.1:7500-250692 GCF_964237585.1 Gallinula chloropus | reverse complement strand
CCTGGCCATGGCAAGCAGAGACCCAGGGCTGATGCTGCAGTCCTCAAGTCCCTGCACCTGTGGGACGAGCTGTGCTGGGGCAAGCAAAGGTGATGACAACCAGCAGCATTTTTACAGGGGGACTGTTTAATTTACAGGTAGGAGCAGCCCTGACTACTCTGCCCCAACATGCCACCAACTTACAGGCCATTACAAGACGATGGCAGGCAGAAAGCAGGTGGCTGCCAGTGATCTGCCTTTTGCTTGGGCTGGTTAACCCAAGCCATGCACAGGACAGGAGCTGGTGGAGCCAGAGGGAGAGGAAAGAGGGCTTGTAGCAGCCTTCACGGCCCCTCACTGTGTTGTACACAGTGCACTGCACAGGTCAGATCCCTGCAGATGCTTCCTTCCAGTTTGGCTTGCCCTTGTGACTAAATGAAGACTCCTCCTTTCCCGTCCCTGAAGAGGCACTGCTGAATGATGCAGCCTTGCAGAGAGCTGGCCAAAGGCTGGGCCTCCTTGTCCTGCTGCAGCTCCTGCAGCTTAAGGTCCCTCTGAAGGACATGCAGTCTGTTGCCTTGAGGCAGGCTGGCTGTAACATCAGCAAGCTGGCTGGGAACTTGGTAGGGCAGTTTGTATGCTGCCTGAGCATCCTCTTCATCACAGCTGCGTAAGTCACTGTCACTAGAGTTTGACTTGAGGGCCGTTGTTGCCCACAGGTTCTCTCCAAATTCAGTGGCCTCCTGGGCTAAGCCAAGCAAGGCTGGAGTACCCACAGCGGAGAAGAAGCTGCTTTGTTCTTCCCCTGTGACAATCTTGTGTGTTCTGTTGGCCCCAGCAGTGATTCTCCTCAGCTGTCCTTGGGCAGCTGGCTGGGTCGGATTCCAGCACAGATGCTGTGTGGGACTTGGCCAGCATAGCCGGGTGCTTGCAGGCCCAGCTATGGTCAGAGCTCGGGCAGCCCTGCACAGTCACAGAAGCGTTCTCACTGCTGATGAACTCTCAGCCCTCCGGGACGCAGAGGTGGGTGCTGGGCTGGCTGAAGGTGCAGGACCTCACCTGGCATGGCCCCGGCGCCTGGATCTGCAGCTGCCAAACTGGACCTACCCTGAGGCTGTCTAGAGAGCAAGCACAGGGTGATGTCACTGCTCAAGGCAAGAGAGGGGTGGCCCTGGCTGAACCACGAAGCCCGTCCTCAGCAGAAGCCCTCACGCTCGTTAACACCACAGGGAGCCGCAGGCCTGGCGAGCTCACAGCGGCTGCAAGCTGGGCCAGCAAGGACCTTGCAACAGGCCACTGCTTCTTCCCTGCTGACAAGGTTTGTCGATGTCCCTGACACAGACACAGCCTGGCAGGCTGCAGCAGGGCTCAGCAGGCGTGCACCAGAGCAGACGGGACCACCAGGCCTCAGCAGGGCTCCCTGCAACCTGCAGAGACTGGTGTTTGCCAGCCGGGGTCACTGGGTGAGGCGGCAGGTGAGAGGATGTCGGGCATCACCTGGAGAGTGACAACTGTCCCTGGAGCCCCTTAGGACACTTTGCAGAAGGACACCTCACCCACGAAGTGTCAAGTGCAAAGCAAAGCAGGAAAAGATCAGTGCCAGGCTGCGGCACGTGTTGTGACACTGCAGCGGGAGAGACACCACCAGCCTCCTACACCCGGCCCCTGGCTGCTCCTGGGACCAGCTGGTGCTCACCCAGCCCTGAGCCATTCCTGCCCAGGCCATCCTGCTTTGCTGAGCAACACACGGAGCAGTTGTGGTGCTGGCAAATCACCAGCGTGATTGTGCGTGGTCAAACCCCTCTCTGCACAGGCACAGCCAGGTTCTGCTTATCCACAGAAGGGGATGAAGGGCCTGGAGCATCTCCCCTGGGAGGAAAGGCTGAGGGAGCTGGGGCTGTTCAGCCTGCAGAGGAGAAGCCTGAGAGGGGATCTGATCAATGGGGATCAAGAGCTGAAGGGTGGGACCCAGGGGCCATGGGCAGCCTCTGCTCAGTGTCTGTGGGGACAGGACAAGGGGCGATGGGCTCAAGTTGGAGCCCAGGGAGTTCCCCCCAATGTGGGGAAGAACTTCTTGGCGGTGAGGGTGAGGGAGCCCTGGGACAGGCTGCCCAGGGGGTGTGGAGTCTCCTTCTCTGGAGAGATTCCAGCCCTGACCTGTCCTAGGGACCCTGCTTGGGCAGGGCTGGGACCCCATGGGCTCTGGGGTCCCTCCCAGCCCCTGTGATCCCGTGATCATTCCCTATGTCCTGCCCAGAGCAGCTGCAGCTGCTGACGGCTCGATGCTCTTCCTGCCGGCGGGACCTCCAGCCCCCGCTCCCCGCAGCCCCCCGGTGCGCGCAGCAGTGGGCGAACCCCCCCTGCTGCACCTGCTCGGTAACCCGCCGTCCCCGCGGGGAGAGCGCGGCCCCCGAGCCCCCTGCTCTGCCCGGCCCCGCGGCGCCCAGGCGGGGCTGCGGAGCGGCGCGGGGCGGGCGGGACGGAGCGGGACGGAGCGGGACGCGGCACCGGGCAGCGCCGGCGGGAAAGCGGCGCTGCGCCCCCGGCGCGCCCCCGCCCCCGGCGCGCCCCCGCCCCCGGCGCGCCCCCGCCCCCGGCGCGCCCCCGCCCCCGGCGCGCCCCCGCCCCCGGCGCGCCCCCGCCCCCGGCGCGCCCCCGCCCCCGGCGCGCCCCCGCCCCCGGCGCGCTCAGCTCCGCCCCGCCCGCCCCGGCCCGGAGGGACCCGCGCAGCACCCGGGGGCGGGGCCCGGGGGGGGAGCGGGGAGATGCCGCTCCCTGATTGGCTGCGGCGGGGAAGCGGCCGCGCCGCCACCGCCCTTCCCCGTGGTCACGTGACGGGGAGGCCCGCTCGCTGCGACGTCACTTCCTGCACCGGGGGGGAGGCGCGGCGCTGTGGGCCGCCCGCGCGCGCGCAGCGGAGGCCGCGAGGCCCGGCCGCCGGCGGAGCCTCCGACCCTTCCCCGCCATGGCGGCGGCCGCAGGTGCGTCTGCGGGCGGGGCTCGCCGCCCGCCCCGGCCGGGCCCCCCCCCACCTCCCTCCCTCCCCTGCGGACGCGGCGGGGCGGGCGTGGCGCGCGCGGTCCCGCCGGGGGGGCCGCAGCCTCCGCCGCGCGCGCCCCGCCTCGCGCCGCGCCGCGCGCCGCCGGCCTGACCTTGAGCGCGCGCCGGGCCCGCGCGCGCCCCCGGGGCGGGGAGGGGGCGAGCGGCGGCCCGGGGCGCGGCGGGCGGGGCTCGGCGGGGCCCCGCGGGCTCCCGCGCTGCCACCGGCCGCGTATCGCGGCAGGAAGCGGCGGGCGGGGCCGGGCAGGCCGCGGGGCGCCGTGTCAGCGGCCCGGGGGGACCCCGGCTGGGGGGTTACGGGGGCTGCGGCGGCGCCACAGCATCCCCGCGGCGGGAAAGGCCCCTGGAGTCCCGCCATTCCCATCCTGAGCTGACCCAGCTCCCTGAGCACCTCATCTCCCCCCTGTTCAACACCCCAGGGCTGGGGGCTCAGCCCCTGCCCGGGCAGCCTGGGCCAGGCCCGTCGTCAGGGAGCTGCCTCTGCTCTCTGGGAGCTGTTTCTGCCCCGCTGGCTGCTGGCAAAGCAGCCGCCGTGCCGCAGGCCCCACGGGCCGCACGTGGAAGCGGCGCCACGCGCCACGGGAGCCTTGTCAGGGGCTGCTGAGCCTGCCCCGCCCCAGTCCCAGCTCGGAAAGGGGGCAGGGTCCCTGTGTGAGGGTCCCTGTGTGGCAGGGTCCTTGGGTGAGGGTCCCTGTATGAGGGTCCCTGTGTGGCAGGGTCCCTGTGTGAGGGTCTCTGTATGAGGGTCCCTGTGTGGCAGGGTCCCTGTGTGAGGGTCCCTGTGTGGCAGGGTCCCTGTGTGAGGGTCCCTGTGTGGCAGGGTCCCTGTGGCAGGGTCCCTGGGTGAGGGTCCCTGTGGCAGGGTCCCTGTGTGGCAGGGTCCTTGTGGCAGGGTCCTTGTGCGAGGGTCACCGCAGCCTCCAGGGCTTCCCCACCAGGCAGGTCCAGTGGTTACCTGACAAGGGGCATGTAGCTTCTCAGACCAAGCTAAAGGTTTCGGTTCTGACTGGGGTTTTTCATGGGGTGGTTGTTGTTTGTGCTGGGTTTTTTCTTGTGGGGGGGTTGTTTTTTTTTAAGAAGATTTATTTGAGTTTCTTTTGAGGGAAAAACATGCTTTGGCCACAGGCTGTTGCCACCCTTGTAAGTTGGCAGAAGCCTTTTGAGTCATCATCTCCCTTACGGTGCTGTGTCTGCTGAGACTCTTCCACGCTGCAGCACTTGAATCAGTAGTTGAATTAGCACAACCCCCTGTCCCCTGCAGACAGGGCTTTCCTGATGCTTGCAAGTCAAACTGTAGCCATCTGGGGAATTCTCTAAGCTGGTCCGTATGGGAACTGGTGTATGAACCATCGAACATGAGTCCCTGTCTGTGATGCTGCTTCTCACACCCACAGAAACAGTCTCAGGCAGTAATTGAGGGGTCACTTCATCTGCCCAGCCTCAAAGGATCACACAGAGGCAGCTGCAGGGGAGAAGCCAGTACAGATTTGTGTGTGTTTTCCTCTTCTACAAGTGAGTTGTTTATGGTCCAACGAATCCCTCGGGTCACTGAGCAATCCAGGCGGCTTCTGCTGCGTGTCCCCCGTGCTGCAGGGGCTGCACCTTGACGAACAGTTCCCGATGCCGAGCGGGGCTCTGAGCCCCAAGCACTGTTTGGCAGTCCTGGAGGTGTCCTGCACGGTCCAGCAGGGAGTGTCTGTAGGTCACAGAGCACTGGCAGCCTCACTGGGTTGTTGCTGACAGCTCAGGCAGTGCTGTAGTGGAAACCAGGATTCGGCTCAGCTGCAGAACCAGCTCTTTACCTGTTGAATAAGTAACCCTGTCTGCAGTGACAAACGAGGGCTGCCTGGGAATCACTGCTGTGGTCCTTCTCTGCTTTACTGGTAGAACTGGTTCTGTTTATGTGGCCTGGCTCCACGTTCTCTGCGAGTCAGGTGTGGGTTCCAGCTGCTGTCTGCAGAGCAGCCTGTGGGTTAAATCACCTGGGGCTCCGCAGTGTTGAGAGTCCTGTCGTGCAGCCCGAGCCTGTGATTGCCGTTGGGTACTGGCTGCAGCTGGACAGAGTTAGTCTTCCTCACAGCAGCTGGTGTGGGTCTGCGCTTCGGACCCGAGAGGGGCACAGCGCTGGTACCCCCGGGTACGGAGCTGGGGGTCCTGCTCCTCACGCCCCCCGCCAGCGAGCAGGCTGGGCACAGCTCACCCCAGCGACTCGGGGTGTCCCAGGCTGCGTGACCTCACGCTCAGCAGCAAACCTGGGGGCAGCTTGCTGGGGGGCCTGGCTGGGCGCCTCTCGGTTGGTGGCAGGCGGCTGTGTCCCTCTGCATTGCTTGCTTGCCTTGGGTTTTGTTTTCCTCTCTCTGTTTTGGTTCCCCAAACAAATTACTGTTTTTTTAAATGCCTTTTTAAGTGTTAAACCCTCTGTATCTCAACTCAGGGGGTTGTTTTCTCCCTTTCAGCCTTCTGGTTCTCCTCCCCACCATCCCACCAGGGTGGAGGTAGCAGAGCCAGCGCCTGGCCAGCAGTTGCTGGCTGGGTTGAACTGTGACAACTTGTTCCTTAAGCTGTTTTCTGCCACAGGGAGAGGCATGGTGAAACGATCAGAATTTGTCATGGTACTGCTGTCCCCACCACCACCATCCCAGCGATGTGCTGTTTATTGGTGTGAGAGTGAGCCTTTCACTGCTTGAATTCCTTGGCACAAGGAATGGGGAAATGCAGCGTGTCGTAAGCTTCCTCCTGTCAGCTGTAATACAGCACTTGAGGGGCTCATATCTCCCATTTCTTTCCCAATTTATTTCTGTTTTCTTTTGAAAGGAAGGAAAAAACTGTCAAGTTTTTCTAGTCTCTGAGACTTAAGTAGCAATGCAGCATCCATCAGATCTGGCATTGGTCACTTTTCTCCTCAGAGTTTTATGGGCTTCCCTTGGATGAGCTGTTGGAGAGGGGTCAGAGGAGCCCCGGGGATGCTCAGAGGGCTGGAGCAGCTCCCCTACGCAGAGAGGCTGAGGGAGCTGGGCTGGGTCAGCCTGGAGAAGAGAAGGCTGTGGGGGGACCTCACTGCAGCCTCCCCGTCCCTGAAGGGACCCCAGGAACAGGAGGGGAATGGGCTTGTTAAAGGGCAGAGACTGGCAGGACAAGGGGCTGGAGTGAAGCTGGAGGAGGGAAGGGGGAGAGGAGAGACTGGGGGGAAGTTCTGTGCAGAGAGAGTGGTGAGGGGCTGGCAGGGGCTGCCCAGAGAGGGGGTGGGTGCCCCGTCCCTGGGGGTGTTCAAGGCCAGGTTGGCTGGGGCCCTGGGCAGCCTTGTGTAGCTCCAGGCCTGGAGGTTGGTGTCCCTGCCTGTGGCAGGGGGTTGGAGCTCTGGGACCCTTGGGGTCCCTCCCAACCCCTGCCATTCTGTGATTCTATGGTGTAAGGTTCCAGGTGCTGTTTGAGTGACCCAGCAGTCTGGAGAAAAGGGGCAGCTCTGCTTATGTCCATTCTTCTCCCTTTTTTCACACGCAGGGAATCAGGACTGAGGGTGCTGCAGCGAGGAGAACGGCACGATGGATTCAGGAGGCTCTGCCCCAGCAGAGTCCCAGGAGCATCTCAGCAGCGACGCACCAGCTGCCTCTGGGAAGCATTACCTGTGTGGCTACTGCGCCGCCTTCACCAACATCGCCGTCACCTTCCCCATCCAGAAGGTGCTGTTCCGGCAGCAGCTGTACGGCGTGCGGACCAAGGACGCGGTGCACCAGCTGCAGAAGGACGGGATCCGCAACCTCTACCGCGGCATCCTGCCCCCGCTGATGCAGAAGACGACGACGCTGGCGCTGATGTTCGGGCTGTACGAGGATTTCTCCTGCCTGCTGCACAGCCACACCAGCGCGCCCGGGCTGCTGACGCGCAGCGTGGCCGCGGTGCTGGCCGGCACCGCCGAAGCCCTGCTGACGCCTTTCGAGCGCGTCCAGACTTTGCTCCAGGACTACAAACACCACGACAGGTTCACAAACACTTACCAAGCCTTCAAGGTGCTGAAAGTCTATGGGGTGAGAGAATACTACAGGGGATTGGTGCCCATTCTGCTCCGAAATGGGCCCAGTAACGCGCTCTTCTTCGGCCTGCGGGGACCTATCAAGCAGTGTCTGCCTGAAGCAACTTCCTACAGTGCTCATTTGGTCAATGACTTCATCTGTGGAGGGCTGCTGGGTGCCATGCTGGGGTTCTTGTTTTTCCCAGTGAACGTGGTAAAAACTCGCATGCAGGCTCAGATCGGTGGCGAATTCCAGTCCTTCTCCAAAGTCTTTGTGAAGATCTGGCTGGAACGGGATAAGAAACTGATCCACCTTTTCAGAGGAGCCCACCTGAATTACCATCGTTCTGTCCTGTCCTGGGGCATAATCAATGCAACCTATGAGTTCTTGCTCAAGCTGTTATGAAGGCCACTCTCTTCCTCCAGCTCTTCTGTTCCTTTGGGTGTCGGTACGTTTGACGCTGCTTAACCCCAAGGAACAGCAGGGAAGGTAATTAGCGTTGGTCTTCAATATTTATGGAGTGAATGGTGATGCATCTAAACCTTGGTGCAATTAAAATGAACTTTCTTAAGTATTTATTGCTGGCAGGTGAGTTTTACCCATAATGGAGCTACTAGACAAAGACAAGGTTAAAAAATAACCCCAAAAACCTCAACAAACGAGTCCAGTGGCTTATTCTGTATCACTCCCAACACTTCTTAACGCTCCATGATGGAATGTGCTGCACTCTCTCCATTGCAGAACATGAAAATCAGGGAGGGGCTGATGAAAACCATTCCCCTTGCCTGATCAAGCACCAGTTTAAAACCTGCGTTGTTAGGATCCTGAGTATTCCTTGTTGTTTAAAGGGCCAGATCCCGATGAGGATGACTAAATTTCCATCTTAAACTAAGCCTGCTTAAACTCTTCTGCCAACCACTGTTATGCTTGGCTTTAAGGTGAACAGTTCTCATTCAGCAGCCTAAGAGTGGTTTCTGAATGTCCAACTCCAGCGTAGCTGACTCCAGTTCCAAGTGGGATCTCTGTGTGTGTGTGTGTCCATGTTGTGCCTTCCTGTGACAAAGGGAAAGGGAAGGACACAACAGCAAATTACTGAAGCTTTAAAGTGTCCTTCCTCGTTAAAAAAAACCTTCTTCCAAACATGGAGCTTGTTTGCCATTGTTTTTGCTTCAGCTGCCATTTTTTTCTGTGCTTTGCTGCTGTTCTTATTGCTTGCCAGCTCCACAGCCAGGAAGAAGAACCTGTTCTTGTGACGCTCACGAAGCAGCTTTGGCTTCCTGCAGCTGTGAGAACACTTCACAAACGTGGTGCTTTCGTACTGAGGTGTCTTGTCTCTTGCAAATCACTTTTGTCTCTCTTGGGCTGTGGAATAATGAATCACAGGACACTTTCACCTGGAGTTTGGAGTTCTGCCTGCTTGATGTGTACTTCTAACAGCTGTGCAAGACAGATTTGTAGAGAAGCAGTGGCAAGGTGAGGGTTCTGGGTACTACCTGCTTCGGAGGAGGTCTGTAACCGTTGCAGAATTGACAGCCAAAGAGAAGCAGCTAGGCAGGGAAGATACAGCATTTGTTGGGTGTGCGTTTAAGGATTTCTGTAGGTGAGTATTGAGAAAGACTTACAGAAATACGAAGTACTGTGTGTCTTACAGACCTGGGGATAGAAAGATAAAAGTCTTCAGGCCGTAGGGAAAGGCACAGAAGAGCAGGTATGGCCAAATCCAGGTGAGGGTCTTCACAGAAAGCACTTGATTCTTCTTGGGGATTTTATTAAACTGTGTATATAAAACAAAACATTTTGGATTATGAGTGGCAGGAAAGCTTTCAGAAACAGGTTTGTCTCTTTCATAACTTTTGGAGTGGCTAGTACTTTGAGTTTTTCATTTGCTAAACTGTCTTCAGATACTGATTCTAATTAGTGTGTTGTAATCAGAATATAGTCCAGTCCCTAGCTGCACAGTCAGAAATGGCCAGGCACAGGTGAGCATTCTTGTATCCAACCGTTGTGATTATCTGCTTTTGAATAAAACGTTTACTGAATGTATCTCACTGGCAGAATCTGATTTTTCCCAGTGTAATTTTATTTGTAATCACTCCTTGATGGAATAAAAAAGCCTTGCATTTTGTTTCTTCTTGGAAGGTATTTCTCTAACGTTGGGAAGTCTGAAGTGCTGAGGGCAAGAGTTTAACATCAGCCTGCAGCTGGCATTTCCACATCAGAAGGAAAAGAAGGGTGGTCCTGGGCTGTCCAAGCCTCTGGTGATGTGGCACAGCCTGGTGGGCTGCACTGCAGGCCTGTCACTGCAGAGCTGTCCTGAAGTGTCAGCTTTGCTTTGCTTTGTGACCACTGACAGATTCACAGCTCAGTGGAAGGAACGAGCTACAGATGCTTCATGTGCAGCAGAAGAGATCGTCAGTGAGGAGGGGGGCCCAGTGAGTTTTGTGTGCAAGCTGCTGGGGTGGAGCATGTGGGATCTCTTGTTGGTCTGGAAAGAAACCTCAGGGGGAGCTGTGACGCTTCCCCGAGCAGGAGAACAGCTGCTCGTGCGCCGTTCAGGACCCAGTCTTAACAGCTGAGGGTGAGGAGGTTGACTGCCTCCACTCCATACTTAGCAGAGTTGCAATTTAAGAGTAGAAGTGATACTTGGGAAGGATGAGGAAGGGCTCCTCCTTCAGACCAAGCCTGGCTCTCGGTTTCTGTGCCATGTGCAGGATGAGTTACTGTGGGTGGTGTGAAGAAGGGGCCTTGCCCTGGGCTCTCTTGCCTGGTGGGTAGTTGCCTTCTCCACGGGACGCCTCTGGAGCGGAATCCTCAGTCTGCTGTTGCCTTGTCTCATTGCAGCCTGACTGTGGGTGTGAGGGGACCACAACCAGGACAGGGGCTGTGTCACTGGGAAGCCAGCGCTCAGGTGCTGCCTTCTCTGGAAAGGTGCACCTGGGATTCAGAGTGAGGTCTGACCAACCTCTACAGCAGAAACCTGAACGGTTGCTGCCTGTGCCTGGGCTGCTCTGGGGTGGACTACAGCCTAAAGACTGGAAGGCGACTTTGCTGATGACAACAAGGATGCTGCTGAGCCATTGTGTAGGAACTACTCTGAGTAAAGGAGGACAACACTGCAAAATACTGCTCTGTCCCTCTGAGGCGTATTTCTATTCCAGAGCCCTGGTATACCTCTGTTAGCCCATCAGGTAATCAAGTCTGGCTAGTTCTGCCTGCTTCTCAGGGTAGGGGGAGAACACAGGGAAGTAAACGGACAGGCAACAGGTCTCAGCCATTGGGCAATGAAAGCGTGGCTGGAAAAGACAAGAGGCTCCAGTAGCAGCTGTGAGAACCCGTCACAAGTCAGCTGGGCTGTGAGAGTCTGGTTAGCCTGTTCTTACAGAAACTAATCCCAGCACAAGTCCTGGCACTAAATGAGGGACAGGCTGTGTCTGTACTTCATGCACTGTGTGTAATGAGGGGGCAAGAGGAAGCCACAGCCCCTGGCAAGCCCAAACAGCCTTTTTGCAGTGTCAGGGTGGGTTAGCTGGGTGTAGCATGTGCTGTGCAGACCCGTCAGTGCTGGCTGTCTGCATCCAACGTGACTGGCGTGTGGGTGAGGGGTTCAGAGTCACATTTTGGCTCATACCCTATTTTCTGTGATGGAGAAACAGTGCAGCTGTGTCTGTGACACACAACCCTGAGTGCTGCAGCAACAGCAGCAGCTTAGCGTTACCACCCTTACAGCAAAGCCAGGGCAGCAACGTGTGCTCGGCTGCTGAGCTTGTTGCCCTTTCCCCCCCCACCCCCTCAACTCCACCTTTCTGGTTTTGAACCCACGTGTGGCAAGGCCTCGTTTACAGGTCGTGCTGTGCCAGGTCCTCACTGGTGCCGTGTGACACCATGACAGGCACCTGGGCCTCAGGCGATGCTGAGCCAGAAGCCAGTTGTGTGCGATGCTGTTTTCACTGGAGCCCAAACTGGTGCGCGTGGCAGTGTAACGCAGCAGAGTGTTGCTCTGGGCACAGGGGACGCTGCTGCCTCGGTGACACAGCGGGCAGGGTAGTGGTCAGTGTGGGGCTGTTCCCCATGGGCAGACAGCTGCCTGCTCACCACCGCAAGACTCCTTCAGGAAAGCAGCACAAGAGCAGCAAAGCTGTTTTCAAGGCTGAACAAATGAGCTGTCTGCCCCCACAGGAGCTGACTCCGGCAGTGAAACACTTAATGACACTCAACTCACAACTGTCACACGAGCCCAAACACACATCTGGCCTCCTAGGTGGCCATGAGTGGGGCTGTGTCTTCTCACGAGCCCACCTGACTGCAGCCAGTGGCACAGCAAGTGGTGGATGGAACGAGGGGTCCGTATGGCGGCGGTTTCGCTTTCAGCACCAGTTTGTTTCGGTTTGTAGGGTAACAGGGAGAAGGCAGGAGCCAGTAAGCATCACAACACAGAGCTCAGCGTAAGAAAAATACATTAAGATAGATTTTAATTCATGGAATTATTAAATGTTTAATTTATTATGCAAGCAAGATAAACTGTCCACAAAGAGTAAGTTACTGTACGGCTGTAAGTACAATAGTTTCAGAGCAGTTCTGGTACTTTCTATACTGTATTAAAAGGCTGCAGTTTTTAACTATGAAATCTCAGGTATTTCAAAATACTCTACATGCACAATTTGTTCTTGTATTAAAAACCTTACACTTAACTGAAGAAGATACTTAGTGCTTCAGAAAATGCACCTTTGCCTAAGGTCAGGAAAGAAGAAAATTCTTTTCCTGCATTATGGGCTGTTGACTTTTTCCTTTTACTCCAACTTTTAGACTCTTGTAAACTGGATTTTTTTTAAAAGCTTTCGTGTGGTAAAGTGTATTCATTTTTTTTGTTCTTTTTTCTTTTTTTTTTTAACTAAGAGTTCACACTTCACAGAGCAATAGACCCATTTTTACAGTATCAGGATGTTCTCCACATCAGTGTTACCCAAATTAAAAAGAAAAACAAACCAACCCACAAAAAGCCACCACCACCAGCCCCTCCCCCCTCCCCCCCAAATCAACCCCACGACCACCCAAAACACAAGGAAAAAACCCAAACCTGTTCTTTACATTCTAATTCTGGTGGTAGGTAATCAAACTGTCCTTACCAAGAGTGCAAACAAACGCATGTGTCTGTCTATCACTGTGCTTTTCTTCCTATCCCCAATAGTTCTGTTTGGAGGTTAAATATTTCCCTGAACTACCCATGTTCACACATGGACTGATGCCCCATGGGTGTATATAGATACTGAAATACACACACTGCAAACAGAGAAAGCACATACACATGAATGTCACTGTATAGTCCCACTAACAGCTCCTCTCCCCCCCTCCACGAATGTCTGAGTGCGCTGCAGTGATTTAAAGCCTAAGGGAATACTCAGAAATGCATCTACCCCCACGAGATACAGTCACTGGACTATTACAAAGGGTTACTGGCTTCACACACAGGTTTGGTTCTTGCTATATGCTGACATTCCTATAGGGATCTTAATTATGCAGATCACCTGCTTCTGCTGATGAGCCATGCTGTGAATGAAGAAACTCTGCCACTAGAGAAGTGAAGGAGTATGACACCATGCATTTAAAAAACACCCTGCATGCTTTACAATCAGAGAGCACGATCCTCAGTAGAAATACTGTAAGATTTATCAAGTGATGTAACACTTCAGTGGTCAAAAGTAAGCCAGTTTAAAGAACAAAAGTTGCTGTTTGTGCAGTCTTTCAGCTACCATTTAAAACATTTCTGGTATTTATTTCAGGCTCACGTAGTTCTGGAAGGTTAGGAATTCGTCTTTTGAAACATAACAGTAACAGAAAAAAAACCACCACTTTTTTTTCTTTTTTTTTTCTTTTTTTAACTATCTAGAAATAATCCAAAACTCACCAACACATTCCTTCATTAATCCAGGAAGGAAAGCAATACTGTTCAGAAAGACAGCTGATGATCACTCCTTCCACCACGATGCAACTGCAAGGTGTGTCAGTTATAAACCAGACGGCTTTTTAGTTAATGTGAACTTCACAGGTGAAATAAACCAACTTTCATTGGAAATTTCCAATTATTGTTGAAAAGGAATAGTCACATAATCAAAAAAAACCCAAGATTACCTACTGACTCTAATTCAAACTTATTACAAATGTCATCAGAAGAGCTTGGTAACGTGTCTACAGCATACAAGGGCAGAACCCATCTTAAAATGCATCTGCTGGATGGGCTACAAAAGCATCAACAAATCATCAATCCCCTTGACCAGGCCACCTTTAGCATCAGTCCTACGCTCCCCCAGTGGCCCCGGGCTCCAGAGCTGAGCAGGACTGGTCAGCTCAGCACTGCAAGCAGTACCCAGAGGTGAGGACGTGTCACTGTGCAGTAACACTTCTTCAGAGAGAGAAGTTGTGTCCAGTGTTCCAGCACAACAGTCTCGTTAAAACAACAGCATATCATGAGGTAGAATTGTAAAAGTAACACTCAGTGCATATTAACAGGCCTAAAATTAAACTCACAAGTAATCTACCAGTTCAAGGAATTGGATAGGAAAACCCAAGATCAGCTACGACAACGATCAGACCCAGGGACTGCTTCGATCTCATGGGGGCTGCCTGCCCTCCAGAACAAACCGGCTCCTGCCTGTAACAACTGTGTTTCTTCACAATGTTAGCTGTAGTTTGTTTGCTGATATTTAGCAATTATTAAGCATTAAATAAGATGAGAAAACAGCAGCCTAGACAGAGGGAGAGTGAGTGCTCAGGGGAAACACCATCAACGCAGGGAGAGCCTGTTTTATAGCAAGCCACAATGGAGAGGACCGCAGAGAGTGCACGTGTTCATCAGCCACACTTCATGGGGTTTCAAAACACCTCAGGAACAGGAAGCATAGCACCTCCACTGCACTCATGTGAAAACACAGCATCCAGCAGCTTTGTCGTACACTATTTCCCTGTTGGGCTGGTTATCTTCCTGGTCGTGTCCCCACCGTCCTCTGTGTCCCCTCTCCAAACAGCTTGGCCAGTCTCAGCTTAGCACTGAAGCTACATAAAGATCTGGCCCTTCCACAACTGTCCTCGAGTTCTGTGAGCGATTGATCTGCACTGCTGCAAGTCCCAGCTGAGGGAACTGAGCTGCTGCCAGCAGCTCCAAGCTGCCCCAGCTGCGGGCTGGGGTTCGCAGGAAGGCGGCTGGGTGCAGAGGGCAGCGATGCACCCCGACCTGCTGCCAGGGCCACACATGCACGTTCTTACTCCTTCAGCCATCAGCCCTCATTTCTCACGGTGTGGCCAATTAAAGTGAAGAAACAGCTTTTCATTCGTTGTGTTCCCTGCACACACTTCCAAAAGCATTCAGAAGGTACCAGCGCTTGGACCCAGGTCACTGCGACAGAACACAGGGCATCTCTCTTGGTTTATCAGGCTGCTCTCAAGTTTGAGGCAACAGTTTCAACTGTGAATTGCTCAGAACATTGCTGTGGAAGCATCAAACCTGTAACTTGCTAGCTGAGAAGACTATGGACACCTGTTTGCATGTGAAGGTAACTGCATATATTTACTTTAAAAAATATTCTTCCTCCTCCAGCTGGGATGATACTCTACTGAAACACCATCACCAAACAAATCGGCTAATGACCCATGAGAAGAGAAAGTTCAGGACTTCTACCAAACAGCAGGACATCTGTCAGCTACTTGAATGTAGTCCTTTAGCAGTCAGTGGCTAGAGATGATGAAAACCCAGTGCAGGAGTAATTAACTAGTGGCTCTCAGGTTAGCAAGCACACACTATTGAAAGCTTTGTACTAAAGAAATTCCACAAAAGACAACATTTCTTGTTTTTTTTTTTTTCCCCCACCATAATGCAGAAGAGCCTGAAGTTTCAATGCCAAGGGCAGAGTCCTGCCCATGGGACAGAACAAGCCCAGGCAGCGCTCCAGGCTGGGGGAGACTGTCTGGAGAGCTGTCAGGCAGAGAAGGCCCTGGGGGTGTTGGGTGACTGTGACTGACCACGAGCCAGCAGTGTGCCCGGGGGGCCAGGAAGGCCAAGGGCATCCTGGCTTGTGCCAGGCCCAGCGTGGCCAGCAGGTCTGGGGAGGGGATTGTGCCCCTGGGCTGGGCACTGGGGAGGCCGCAGCTGGAGTGCTGGGCCCAGTGCTGGGCCCCTCACTGCCAGAAGGACATGGAGGGCCTGGAGCGAGTGCAGAGAAGGGCAGCCAGGCTGGGGAAGGGGCTGGAGGGCAAATCCTCTGAGGAGCGGCTGAGGGAGCTGGGGGTGTTGAGCCTGGAGAAGAGGAGGCTGAGGGGAGACCTTCTCCCCACCTCCCCTGCCCTGCCAGGAGGGTGCAGAGAGGTGGGCGATGGTCTCTGCAGCCAGGGGCCAGGAGATGGGACAAGGGGCAATGGGCTCAAGCTGCCCCAGGGCAGGGTCAGCTCAGCTGGGAGGGAAAAGTTCTTCCCTGGCAGAGCTGTCAGGGCCTGGCCCAGGCTGCCCAGGGAGGGGGCTGAGTCCCCAGCCCTGGGGGTGTTTAACAGAGGGGAGATGAGGTGCTCAGGGAGCTGGTTTAGCACAGGACAGGGACAGTTGGACTCCAGGAGCTTAAAGGGCTTTTCCAGCCTGGTGATTAAGTGATTCTGTGACTTCTCTGAAAACACCCAGAGTATTCTACCTCCACCCATTTAAACCCCCAGAGGACCATCAGGTGTGTGTGTTTCCAGCTCTCTCCAGAGATGTTGTCTTTCCCCACCCCCCAAATACGTATTTTTCAGAAGACTTTTTAAGACCTGGCGTTCAAAGAGCATCCTCTGTCAACCTGGAGTTAGTGAATCCACCAAAACATGACTGTCCTTTGAAGGAGAAGTTCCCTGCTGTGTGAGAGCAAAATTTTAGTAAAACACTAAACAAAGATCTTGTAACACAGCAGTGATACAAATACTACTATGAACTGACAGATATGCCAGAGACTGAAGCAGCAGTACCTTCACAAGCTTAGCTGCATTAACTTGAAAGCTAAACCTTGGCATTCATACGTGATTTCATGGTGAATATGAGCTTCTCTCACATCTTGCAATAAGCCTGGTTAAATCCAAATAGATCTTACTGTAGGCAGGCATGCTTTTACTCTGTTCCCACACGGGTGAAGAAAGGCTTATGTGGTGATACTACAAACACATCCTAGACAAATTCCTCTCACAGCAATGGCACTGGCAAGGTGTGGAAGAGCCAGGTGGGACACAGGCT
The DNA here is from genome assembly GCF_964237585.1 of Gallinula chloropus. NCBI lineage: Eukaryota > Metazoa > Chordata > Aves > Gruiformes > Rallidae > Gallinula > Gallinula chloropus. Next base: position 234,402 of record NC_140089.1, on the reverse strand, counting down.
TAGCCTCAGCAGAAGATGCTACAGTGTTGTTTCAAACATGGGATGAAGGTTTTCCTTTACTGGTGTGGAAAGCTCCCTGCAAGAGAAACCATGGCTGCCAAGGAGTCAGAGTTCCCCAAGGCAGGCTGACCAAGGACACCCCCCCACTGCAGAAACACAACAGTTCATATGCAGTGGTTACAGGGCAGGGTCTTCACCCTGAAGACTCCTTCAGCTCCTGCTTCCCTGTCCCAGTCTTTTCCTACTAAGTTCTCTTGAGAGGAAAAAAAATGCAGCTACATCTCCACCCAGAACCTCACCCACCTGGCAATAAACAGCACATAGGCAATCTCACAGAAAACAGAGTGTTTTAACTGCAGCAGAACATTACAAAGAGTCAACTCATTTCTCTAGCCAGTCACACTCCATATACAAGTGCAACCAAAATTTTGTTTACTTTTTGTGACAAAAACTTATTAGTTACGTAGAAAAGCAGCTCGTTATCTTATCACCACCGTGGTGTTTCAGCAACAGGAAAGGCCAGCCAGGAATACACGATGAAGTCCAGCTTCTCTGCAACAAGGGGGGTGCAGTCAGCCCTAGGTGAGCTTCAGCTCCCTCTGTATTTCAAGTGGCATTGGAGGAAATTATCAACAAGCATCATGGTACAAACAAACCAGAACAACAACTCAATGGCACAGGATCATCAGCAGAGGTCTGCTTGGGAAGCTGGAGACACAGCACACAGCAGCAGACGGGGGGGTGCAGTGTGAGGAGGTGTACAGTGCTGGGCTGGGAAGTCACTCCACGGCTCGTGGATCACAGTAACGATGATCCTGTCTGGACTTACAGCTTCCAGAACGAGCACACTTCAGCTCCGCTGGCATCGGGAGGCCCCGCCGGCGCGAGAGGCGCCTAGAACTTTGGCTGGTAGAGAGAAACGCGTCCGCTAAGGCACCCCGACGCGATCTGACAGTGCGTTGGAGAGAACTTGGTTGTCAGCACCACGTCATTGTGAGAGTACAGGGACCGGATCTCTGTCAGGGGGCTGGCTTCCTTGGGCAGGCAGTCAACCAGCTCGCTGCAGCGCGCGTCGAAGCCCAGCAGGCGGATCCCGAAGCCGTGCGGGGAGGAGATCATGCGGCCGTCGGGGCTGAAGCAGAGTTCTTTGATGTAGCCCCGGCCCACGTTGGCCTCCTCAATGCAGTGAGTCAGGCGCAAGGAGCAGCGCGGGGAGACGGCGCGCACGGGGACGCCTTCCTGGAATTCATAGACACAAGTCCACTACAGGGAGAGGCAGAGAAAGGCAGGTTGGAGGAGACGCACAGCACTGCAGGTACTCACCCCCCCGCTGCACGCGGCGTGACTCAGAGACCACTATCTGCTCTCCAGCCCTTCTACTCTTCGATTAAGCACCTACTATCCACACTGGAAACAGGCTGGTTGCCTTGGCATCTCCCCCTCTGAACCATCCAAGCAAGGCAGCTGCCTAGCATCAAAGGTGCTTTTTAAATCCAGTGCGTGCCAGACACCGCCTTTGAAACCTGGTTTTCATGTGGGAAGGTGAAGCCCAATCCTCTGGCTAAGCACCATCTCTCACTTAGCAGATTTAATCTACAAAGTAGAACTCAGTGCTCCATGATTCACAATCGACCACTGGCATTTGGTGCCCAAAGTTTCAAAAGGAAAGTCCTGCAACGAGGAGAATCGATGGGGAAGGAATGTGAGGAAAAGCCCTACAGGCAGCTCATCATTTGGGACAGCCCAGGGATTTTCATGTGTCACCTCACCATCCAATCTCAAAACCAATGCAAAACCAGCTCAGTGACAAGGTTTGTGTCATGCTGAAAGACTCAGCTTCAGCCAGAAGACAAAAGAAGTGCTCTTAGTTCTGTTCCATGTACTCCAATAAACACAAGAGGTACAATGCTAATGAATATTAATACAGCAAGACAGGCACTGGGACTATGGGAAATGAGAACTAGGTCAACTGTTGGTATCAACTAACCTGATATAACAAACAGCTGCATTTCTGTGCTGTACAGTGGTTTTATTCTAAGTTTACATAATGCAGCATTAAAACTTGTAACAGACCTCAGCTTCTATTCAGTTCCCCCCCCCCACCACTACAAGGAGTAGCTTTGTAAAAAACCCACAATAAACATACCCAAACAAACCCCAATTTACATCAGCTGCCAAATTAACTAAACTGATTATGATTGCTCAGAGAACTCAAAGAATTCTTGGCAGTTTTGAGAAACAAGTATAAAAACCTCTGTGGCTTAAATACAGAGTGGTCTATGCAACTGTCACAGCACTAATTCTGAAATAACCCTAGGAGGGGAAGAAAAACAACCAAAGAGCTGTTTGCAAGAGGACCTTGTGGTGGAATCTGGGTGTTTAAAGGCTCTGGCTGGCTTTTCATAGAATCATAGAATGGCATGGGTTGGAAGGGACCCCAAGGATCAGAGAGCTCCAACCCCCATTTAGCTTTTAAAAGTAAACCTGAGTTACCCTGCAAGTCCCAAACACAACCTGCAGGCCCCTGCTTTCCGTGCAGCCCATGCTTCTCCTTCTTGCGAGCGCTCCAGAGAGCAGGCAGGGTGCCAGTGCAAGACAGCAGCTCTTATGTGACACTTCACAAACAGAACCTGGGGAAACTGACATCCAGCACGGGCCTCAAAGTCTGCCATCACTTCTAAAAGCAGTGTTTTGGGGAGTGAAACCTGCAGGCTGCAGGAGAGCTGTAGCTGGTCTTAGTATTTCAGGTAGGGACTTGAAATGTGCTGCCAGGAAGACTGTTTATTCCCCCTTTGCATTTGATTCCCCCCTTTGTATTTCAATTGCAGAGTTTTAGGGAGAGAGTTGAGACCAAGGCACTTTGATATGACATAAGCATCACTGGAGTTCACCAGGTTCAGATCTACAGTGTGGCAGTTTTAAGCAAATGAAGACACAGACCATGAGGGTTTTTTGACAGCAGTGTAGGAGCAGCCTCTGGAAAGCCTTTGTCAGCAGGGCAGGAGCATTGCATGCTTGGAGCAGCAATGGGGGCAGAAACTCTGAAAGCACTTGAGGAGTATGAGGAGCTTCTCTGCTCAACTGAAACCATGTTCACAGCTCTCTAACTCTGTCTTTTCCCAGTTCGTATCTCCTGTATTTTGGTAGGTATACAAATTTTCAAGTCATGTATTTGCCAGCACAACTACTGTTTGGAAACTTCTAACAGTCTCCCAAAGTACATGCTGTATCCTGTGAAAGATCTGTGCAACAGGAGTACTGAATGCAGGGTACAAGTTCACATGAGAACATCAAAAAGAAATACATTCATCATCAAGGTAAAATTAATGGACTTGTAAGCAGAAATAACTTGATTTATTCAAATGCAACTTACCCCCAATAAGAAAATGTCAATATCATTATATGAGGATACATCTTATTCAGTATCTTTTAAAAATCCCAACATAACCACCTTTTTCTTACCTCCTGGTCATCTGTATTGCTGGAGCACCGAAGAAGCGTAGCCCACCCTTTGGGATGCAGCTGCAGGGATGTAATGCAATTGCCTCGGTCTCTCTCGCCAGGAACCTCTGGTGTTAAGACCTCCAAACTATTTCTAGGGGATCCACCTAGAAGGGGAAGCCAGCTGTAAGTCTCAATGACATTGATCTTTGCCTTCTTGCATGCTGAAACTGGGTCAAACATGTTACACTTCATTCTGACTGCCAGAAAGACTGACCCTTTATGAAGGATAAATCAGAAGAGAGGTTATACAGAACTGCAGCTGGTACCAGTGGGGCTTAGTCCTGATTTCAAATAGCTGCATTTTTAAGATCTGCTTTCCAGGACCTGCAGTAAATTGTCACCTTGAGAGAGTCACCTTTACACACACACACTCCTTGTTATCACTACAGCAAGGTCCAAAGAGGGTTCTTCTGCAAGAGGAACCCTCTTTGGACCTTGCTGTAGTGATAAAAAGCTTTTCACAGGTAATCCATGCCCTGCTATCCAGGTAAGGATGCCTGAGCACCTCACAACCACCAGTAGTTAAGACTTAGCACTATACTTGTTCTAAATGGCATGTGATTCACAAAGTGTTGACCCACCTGCCAAGCTCACTCTATGAAAGGGCATCCTAGATTCAGAAGCAGCCTGCTAACCACAGAACAATCAGTTGTAATTGCTCTGTAGTTAGGTATGACTTGATTTGTAATTAGAACCCCACAAAACACACTGTCCACATTTAAGAGCAGTGAGCTCTTCTTCATTGACTCCTCATGGAGAGACCGTAGACACACACTCCCATCATTAAGGAAAATAAAGCAAAAATATAGCTATGTTATGTTCTGGGTTTTATTGTGTTGTTGGGGTTTTTTTCCTCTTCTTTTGTCCCCTACAAGCCATTCACACAAACTTTGAGAGAAAAAAAAAGAGAGAGAAAATGGAGCACCTCTATATAACAACAATAATATACCAACAGAAAATAAAGACCTTGTTGCTGTTATCTGACTTGTTGGGGAAAAAAGCTATGATTAGATCCCCTGGCTCTGAAATGCTATGACATTGTATTGGTTTAATAGAAGTTGCAGCAACACTAGTCTGTTAAAAATCACAGGGACAAAGCCACTTTGTCCTCTCCTGGATATGCTGACTCAAAGTCTGACTTCTTTTTCTGTAAACCTTCGCCTACCTTCTCGCTGGGAGGACCGTGACATGTGTTTCTCAGACAGCAGCCCCGAGTCATTCTGGTGACAGGGTGAACCGACAGCTCGAGGGGCAGATGAACCTGATGATGTTATGTCTGCAAACAGCACCAACCATGTGAACACAACAGCTAAGCACGGACTGCTCACTACACATGCCCCTCACCTAACCCTCCTCAAAAATGTTAAGCAAAAGGCAAGCAGCTGGTTAAGAAAAAAAAACACTTTTGCAAGCCCAATTTACAGTCTAAAAGTAACATTCTGTTTATGCCTCATCCAAATAAACTGCCAGCACAACAAACTCCACTGGGAATAACAGGTGGGCTGCCTCCCCTCCTCCTTACCCACTGTCACCACTAGAAGCTGGGCTATGAGTTTCTCCCCAGGCCAATCCCTTTACCTCCTGACAACCCAAAGGGCAGAGTTTCTGTCAGTGTTTTGCTCTGTTACTGCTATAAAGCAGGAGGCAGCAAGCTGTGACTTTTCAGATCGTGTGACTCTTCCAGGTCTGCTGGAATCCTTCCAACTCCACTTCTGCCTTCTCTTGCTACATCCCACGAATCACTGCTAATGCAGAGCCTGCCACAGACCTTCCCACAAGCATTCACCTGAGCTTGATGTAGTCCTCCTAGCTCTTAAAATCGGGTAGCTGCCAACCTCTAAGGATTTGTTTAAGTCAAGGTCGTGCAAAATAAGCAGATATCCAGAGGAGGTTGAGATCAACATTTTGGAACAGTCTGGAGTCAGCCTCATTCGCATGAGAAATCGGGTGTGAAAGAACTTCTTATGAGGACATCCCTCTTCTGTGCACCTGGACAGGGAAAAAAGCACAAGGAAAGGACTGCAATTAGCTTCAACTCAACACCCTAACAATGCCTGGAAGACTCCAAGATGCACTAAGCATTCTTGTTCGTCTACCAACTTTTTGAGTACTGACTTTAACCTATTTGAATCAGATTTGAATGAAATGGTGGCAGAAGTCACATTTCCATACCACCATCACAATGAAGACAAAGCTTCTTCAAAAAGAACCACCACATTTTGGCACGTCAGCAGGAGAAGCTCTCTTTTTGGCTACTGGACAGTTACCATATAAAGAGTAAACATATAGAATCCCAGCCTGGTCTGGGTTGGAAGGGACCCCAAGGGTCCCAGAGCTCCAACCCCCTGCCACAGGCAGGGACACCAACCTCCAGGCCTGGAGCTACACAAGGCTGCCCAGGGCCCCAGCCAACCTGGCCTTGAACACCCCCAGGGACGGGGCACCCACCCCCTCTCTGGGCAGCCCCTTCCAGCCCCTCACCACTCTCTCTGCAAAGAACTTCCCCCCAGTCTCTCCTCTCCCCCTTCCCTCCTCCAGCTTCACTCCAGCCCCTTGTCCTGCCAGTCTCTGCCCTTTAACAAGCCCATTCCCCTCCTGTGCCTGGGGTCCCTTCAGGGACGGGGAGGCTGCAGTGAGGTCCCCCCACAGCCTTCTCTTCTCCAGGCTGACCCAGCCCAGCTCCCTCAGCCTCTCTGCGTAGGGGAGCTGCTCCAGCCCTCTGAGCATCCCCATGGCTCCTCTGACCCCTCTCCACCAGCCCCATATCTCTCTTGTCCTGGGGCCCCAGCTCTGGCCACAGGACTCCAGCTGGGGAGGGCAGAGCAGAGAGGGACAATCCCCTCCCTGTCCCTGCTGCCACCCCTCTGCTGATGGAGCCCAGGATCCCATCGCCCTTCCCAGCTGCAGGAGCCACTGCTGCTCATGGGGAGTTTCTCATCCCCCCTGACACCCAAGTCCTTCTCAGGGCTGCTCTCCAGCAGCTCTTCTCCCAGGCTGTGTCTGTGTCTGGGATTCCTCCAGCCCAGTATGACAGTATCTAAGAATGCCTGACAGCACCACTCAAGGAAGCAGGTTTTCCACCTGTGTTCTAGAAACCTCACAGCAGGGGTAGAGCCACATACCTGTTTGTGTCCCAGATGATCACGTTTCCATCAAACCCTGATGTCACCAGCAATCTCGTATTGGTGTCGTACTCAATGTTCTTCACCCAGCTGGTGTGGCCATGTAAAGTGCACACTTTTGTGTTCAGCTTTCTCAAATCCCAAAGTGCTATTGTAGTGTCATCAGAACAAGTGGCAAACAATCGATTATCCAAGAACCTGAAAGGGAGAAACACTGTGTCTGCTCAGTGCCTTTCCTGATTTAAGTATTCTTCAGCAGGATTTTAATCTGAGACAGAAACATAAAAGAATGGCCACCAAAAATAAAACCAACCCCAAAACATCTGAGTACCTGCCAGTAAGAGAGTTGACTAGAACACAGTACTACAGGGCTATCAACCAGTAGTACATCTGTAAGAGCAAACTAGTAAACCTGCAGAAGCATAGCAGAAGTTCGTGCATTTTTCATCTTTTTTAATGTATTAGTATTTTTTAATGATGACATAACTGCCAAACTCCCAGTGGAACACACAGAGTTCGTCTAGTAACCAAATCAAGTTACCCATCTGGACAACTGTAGAGAGCAATAAGATCTCCCCTCAGCCTTGCCTTCTCCACACTAGATCACCCCAGTTCCTTCAGCCACTCTTAGAACACTTGTGCTCCAAACCTTTTACCACCTTTGTTTCCTTCTCTGAACAGGCTCCAGCACCTCCACATCTTCCTTGTGAAGGGCCCAGAATCAAACACAGTACTTCAGGTGCAGCCTGAACCAGTGCTGAGTGCAGTGGGACAATCACTTTCCTAGTCCTCCTGGTCACATCAGTTCTGACACAAGTCAGGATGCTGTTGGCCTGGGCACACTGCTGGTTCATCTTTAGCCAGCTATCAACCAACACCCCCAGGTCCTTTCCTGCCATGCAGTTTTCCAGCCACTTTTCCCCAGGCCTGTAGCACTATCTGGGGCTGTTATGACAAGTGCAGACCCTGGAACTTGGCTTAAAACATTCCCAGCCTTCATAAGACATGAACATCCCAGGGTCAGCTTTGAGACCCCTGGCACGACACTCCCCACCGACTGGCCTGGCAGTCCCTACAACAGAGGTCTACTAGTCTAGGTGGTTTGTAATTTACACCTTTCATCCTCCCTGTTTCTGCCAGATCCTTTCACTACTAAGGACAGGCAGCACCCTGAGACACAATACTTTCACTTCAGATCACACAAGATCTTAACAGCTCACAATTAATGATGTTCTCCTTCACTCTCTGCATTTCTCCTCACATACCCACCCTCATTCTTCCCTTACTGCTCACTAAATCTCCCTCTCTTCCACTCTGGGCAGGGCTTACCAGGCTGCTGGTGAGGCAACTGGATGCCCTGCTCTTAGCAGAAAGCTGTTAGAGACGATGGGTGTCCAGATGCTCTTCCCAGCCAGACCGCCTGCTGCTCTGTGAGCTGCCCAAAGCTCTGCAGGGAGGCCCAGGGCACACCACACATCTGCACCACACACAGTGGAAAGCTGGGCCTGTGGCCACACACAGACACTCCACGGTGCTTGCTGGGGAGATTTAATCCAGAGGATCAACTGCCCTGCGAGCAGCTCACTCCACATGGCTCACACCACACATGGTATCGTTACATCTAACAGTTGGGAACAACGATTAGATTCACATCTGGCCACTGCTGGCACATTTCCCTAGACCCTTAATTTAACCCCATCTTTTGCTTGGAGCCCCTCCAGCTCCACAGTGCCCCATCTGCTTGCTGCAGCTGCAGAGCCAGCCAGAGCTGCATCCAGTGTCGTACCACCTAGACAAGTCAACAGTCTCCATCCAAAATCAAGGACCTTTTACTCCCCTGCTTCTGTCTTTCCCCACAGAACAATGCAGGTGTTTGAAGTAAGCACGTGAAGCTGGGCTTTCCAAATGCACAAAAGCAGGTGCTCAGGTACACATACCAAAGCACAAGTGCAGAGCACTGCTCAGGGTGGGAATTTCAGATCATCTTCAGCAGAGGCAGCTCCACAGGCAGCACTGGCTACCTGAATGCACGGGCCACTTCCAGAGAAACGTGCATCTGAGGATCTGAGACTGAACCACAATGCAACATGAAGTGTGGTTTAGCTCAAACTACTGCAAGAGCTCACCAGGTGTGGCCAGCCCTGCAGCTCCACAGTGTGCCTGTGCACAGCAGTGACGCTCTGTCACACACACAGCGCTGCAGGTGCTCAGCAGGTCCCGAGTTCCTGCTCTCTTAACAGATTATAGGCTTGCCACTAGTGACATATTGGGGTGTCCTGGTTCCTGCCAGCCCGGAGTTAACCTCCCCAAGCAGCCAGCACAGGTGAGCTGAGCTGGCCCAGGCTGTTTTCCACACTGTCTCACTGGTCAGGGGGGGTGGGTCTGTGTGGCCCTTGCATGGTCTAGTGCAGGTGGACATCTAGTTGGTTGGTGCTCTGTGCTGTCACCTTGTCAGGTCAGTGAAGTGCTCTGTGTTATCACTGTGTGTGTGCTGTGCCACAGTTCTCACTGTGCTGTGTCACTACCTGTCACCCCAGCCCACGGGGCTTTGCCTGTTTCTCCTCCCATGAGAGGGGTGAACGGGTGGTGCTCAGCTGCTGCCTGGGGCTGAACCACAACATTTACCATGATCATCTCTGTTCTTCAGCCAAAATTCAGTGTATGTATATATATCACTCCTGCCTGACGTAGCATGAGGCAGTGTGACCACCTTCAAGAGGTTACAGAAGGATGGCTGCCACAGAAGGGGGCAGAAGGGCTGCAGTCAGCACTGACAAGGCACAGCTAGGGAGTAAACTGAATAAATTTAGTCTAGAGGTTATTAAAGCAAACACAAGACTTCAGCAACACCAAGTGAAGACAAAGATTGGTTTGAAGCAAGCAAGTTATTTGGCTCACTGAGGAAATGACTGGATGAAACGATGTAGCCTGTATTATACAGATGGAAGTTTATCATATTCCCTTCACACAGCAGTTCACACATGCCCTGACTTGTAGGAGGGGATTCTTACTGCTTTACATGTGGAAGTCATGCCTGATGAAGGCATTGGATTAAAAAAAAAAACCACAACCAAAAAAAGTTGTACCTCACTTAAAAAGGAAAACAAAAATCTATTCAAAACCCAGCAGAAGTAGTTGCACATGAATAGTAAGGCAAGAACAATATACACAGAGACATGGGAGCAACCCCCAGAAACAGCAGTTGATCATTTAGACCTAGAACCAGGCTGTATGTACCAGGTAGAAAAGAGCAACAGCTCTAATGGAAAATAACCAACTACAACAGAAAGAACCCAGCATTTCATATTTTCAGGATGGAAATAACACACAGTGTGCCTCTTGCAGGTATAAACCCACCTCCTGCCTCTGTCTGGGCTGGTACAGGCATCCCTCTTCACACACCACAAGCACACAGACAGGGAGGTACAACTGGTACTGAACAGCTTCCACACAGGAAGAACAGAGTAAGCAAGGATTCACCTGACAAACAGCTAACTGAAGATGTGTGACTCAGCCATACAGAAGCGACTGACATGGAGAAAGTAAGAGGTTAATTGTTATCTTCCTACTTAAGAAAACAGAAAAGTTATGGGACTTCAAAATAACCCATCAGGTTTTAAAAGCACCGTTAAAACTCCTTGAAATACATTTGTGTCATGGAGCTCTGCCACTGCAGAGTCTGAAGTAAGCTCAAAGCCTGACCAAATTCAGGTGGAGAAAATGGAATCTCTCCAGAGAAGGAGACTCCACACCCCCTGGGCAGCCTGTCCCAGGGCTCCCTCACCCTCACCGCCAAGAAGTTCTTCCCCACATTGGGGGGAACTCCCTGGGCTCCAACTTGAGCCCATCGCCCCTTGTCCTGTCCCCACAGACACTGAGCAGAGGCTGCCCATGGCCCCTGGGTCCCACCCTTCAGCTCTTGATCCCCAGTGATCAGATCCCCTCTCAGGCTTCTCCTCTGCAGGCTGAACAGCCCCAGCTCCCTCAGCCTTTCCTCCCAGGGGAGATGCTCCAGGCCCTTCATCCCCTTCGCAGCCTCCTCTGGACTCTGTCCAGGAGATCCCTGGCTGTTGGATCCCAGGGAGCCCAGCACTGGACACAACACTCCAGTGGGGCCTGAGCAGGGCAGAGCAGAGGGGGAGGATCCCCTCCTGTCACCTGCTGCCCACACTCCTCCTGATGCCCCCAGGATCCCATTGTCTCTCTCAGCCCCAGGGCACACTGCTGGCTCATGGCCACCCTGTCACCCACCAGCACCCCAGGTCCTTCTCCACAGAGCTCCTCCCCAGCAGGTCATCATTTTATTGAAAGCAGCCAATCTTTGGGAATTTCTATTCCGCTCTGGTGATTACTCTTCAGAATCAGAACACCAGACACCCTCATATAAACACCTGACTTGGCTATGGGCTTGGACTTGCACTTCAAACATAACCACAAGTGACTTGCTAAGCTCTGCTTTACCACGCTGATACAGGGCCAAAGGCCAGTTAACACAGGTGATACAACACCCCCCTCTTCCCACACACCACATACCCCACCAACAAGCCCACCTGTGAGTTCCATCTATTGCCACCACCCCTTCTAGATTTCTCTTCTTCCTCTCTCCAACCTTTCCCAATCCAATGCCACAGAGAAGGAAGCTGGCACAAAGCAAACGACAGCCTGATGGCTTCACAAAACCCATTCTCCCCGAGGAAGAACACAAGCAAACATCATGCTATCAAAAGAAAAGCGTTTATGGTGAGGCAAAACATGAGGCCTCTTAGTTCTTATGACCCACCTGATATTATTTACACAGTCTTCATGAGCTTCAGAGAGAGTTTTGATGTGCTTTGAAGATATTGGGTCAAAAAGCAGTACTTCAGTCTGTTCACAAGCAACAGTCAGCACTGACCTGCAGGGTGGCAGAGCAAGGAAGAAATATTTGTATTCAGTAAAAGAAATTACATCTGTGTGCATCCACCTCACTTCTGCTGCCTGTCCTCAGAGACACAGCATCCCTACTGCTCAGCTCAAATTTCTGTGCTGCAGATTCTGCAGCAGTGTTCCTACCTTTTCACTGCCTTCTGGCAGGTGCCTATTCTCAAGCACCCAACAGAAAAAATATAGAAGCATGTTGCCTTATTCTGGAGAAGTTACCTCCTCTCACACCTCTTCCAGAGACACCTGCCCTGGGGCAGCTTGAGCCCATTGCCCCTTGTCCCATCTCCTGTCCCCTGGCTGCAGAGACCATCGCCCACCTCTCTGCACCCTCCTGGCAGGGCAGGGGAGGTGGGGAGAAGGTCTCCCCTCAGCCTCCTCTTCTCCAGGCTCAACACCCCCAGCTCCCTCAGCCGCTCCTCAGAGGATTTGCCCTCCAGCCCCTTCCCCAGCCTGGTTGCCCTTCTCTGCACTCGCTCCAGGCCCTCCATGTCCTTCTGGCAGTGAGGGGCCCAGCACTGGGCCCAGCACTCCAGCTGCGGCCTCCCCACTGCCCAGCCCAGGGGCACAATCCCCTCCCCAGACCTGCTGGCCACGCTGGGCCTGGCACAAGCCAGGATGCCCTTGGCCTTCCTGGCCCCCCGGGCACACTGCTGGCTCCTGGTCAGTCACAGTCCCCCAACACCCCCAGGTCCTTCTCTGCCTGACAGCTCTCCAGACAGTCTCCCCCAGCCTGGAGCGCCGCCTGGGCTTGTTCTGTCCCATGTGCATTTCATGTCAGGATATTTGCTTACTGTGCAGCAAAGACAGGGTAAAAAACAAACAAAAACCCCAACAACACAAAAAAGACATCAGCAGGCAAGAGTAAGTGGAGAGGCATCTCTTGTGAAGTGCTGCTGCAGGTTTCCCAGAGGCTGCCCTGAGAAGGGACGTGCAGCCTGCTGGGAGTGCTGGCAGCCTGCTCAGCCACCAGCCCACCAGCTGCACCCCTGCACGGCACTAACCCTGTATGGTAACACCCCCTCCTCATCAGCACTGACAACACTCCCCCAGACCCCTGGGGATGCACACCGGCCCCACCACCCCCTTGTACCAGGCAGCCAGTGGGAAGTGCAACCAGCCCCTTCCTCGGGGTGAAGACAGGGCTGGCTCACCCCCCTCCACAACACTGACTGGGTGTTTCAGAGGAGGCGTCAGGATGACAGACACACCGTGTGCTCAGGAGCAGAAGGTTTACACCACGCTCCAGGGCCCTGCACCCGTCCCCACAGTGGAAACACTCCAGCAGCCCTGCTGACTGCCCGTGTATTCCTACATCAACAGCACAGGGGCAGTAAACACTAGAGGCAGAAGAATGGTGTAAAATACCTGGATTTTTTGCAAATGAGTGGTGGGGTTTTTCTTCCCCTAACAGCTTGTGTTATAGTATCTAGATTTAAAAGGTTTCCTTTTCTACAATAGGAAGAAGCTGGGAGATTGCTACCCAGCACCACAACGTGCTATGAACTACAGAGGAAAGGGTTCTCTGACAAAAGGGGGTGTTTTCTGAACGCAGCAGTGTTGCTGTGGAAGCTGCAGTCAAGGGCAGCATTAGCAAGGGACTGGCATCAGTCTGAATTGGGTAATTAGAATCACAGAATCCCAGCCTGGTCTGGGCTGGGAGGGACCCCAAGGGTCCCAGAGCTCCAACCCCCTGCCACAGGCAGGGACACCAACCTCCAGGCCTGGAGCTACACAAGGCTGCCCAGGGCCCCAGCCAACCTGGCCTTGAACACCCCCAGGGACGGGGCACCCACCCCCTCTCTGGGCAGCCCCTTCCAGCCCCTCACCACTCTCTCTGCAAAGAACTTCCCCCCAGTCTCTCCTCTCCCCCTTCCCTCCTTCAGTTAGCAGAGACTCCAGCCAGGAACACGGCTTATTGCTACCCATGATTTGAGGTTGATTTTGCCACAGACACTAAACCAGACTACAAATACCACTCTGAGGGCACATAAAACTCCGGGGCAAGATTTAGTACCCTACTGTGTCCCCTCATTCACTGGCCAAACTCAGAACAACTTCCAGAAACAGCAGTTTCAATGAGGTGACCTGCACAAAGCCCCAAGCTCTGTGGACTCAGCTGGGATCAATGTGATCAATGCTGAGCTCCTTTATTCAAACACACACACACAGCTTATCGAGGTTCCTGTATCAGTGCAGGAGTTACACTGCTGTTGGGGAGATGCTCTTTGCTAAGAACTGGTTGAGGCTAACCAGTCCTGTTGTTCCTCTGTGAGGCAGTTGTTAACATTCCTGCAGGTTCTTACCTTGTTCTCAGACTCCTGCTCTCCTACTGCATTCCAGCTGAGCCCTAGCATATCTTCTCTCAACCCCCAGGCCTGATTTTTACGGGTGCAGCAATAGGTCTGGGTGGGCCACAGAACCCACCACTCCTCACACACTGCTACAGTCACCTGCAGTAAAAGCAAGCTCCTTTTCTTCCCCTCTGGACAGGCTCTCTAACACTGCACCAAGCTCTCCCAGGGTATTGATACTTACTGAGTTCACATATGGTGAAAAAGAACAGCGATGTCACAGTTTGCTGTATTAGCTTGGTGAAAGCTGGCCTCCAGGAGAGCTCAGAAGCTCCCTCAAAACTCCAACAACCCTCCCAGTAGAGCACTAAGAGGGCAGCGTGCCCTGCAGCAAAGCAAGCCCTCGTGGAGCAGTGCCCCTCGGACAGGCCAGACCTGACTGGCAGCACACACACAGCCCACAGGCAGGATCCTCACCCTGTCCCCAGGACAGTGTCCTGAGCCAGAAGCTGAGAGGAGGGCAAGGAACAGGGAGGGAGCACCGCTGGCAGAGGGACAGTCTCTGCTGCAGGGACAAGCCTGGCTGGGTCTGTGACTCCTCTACCCCAAGTCTAACCAGCAGGACCATGCAGAAAGCAGCAGGATTTGGGCTTCTGGTGAACGGGGTTAAATCCAGTTGGCAGCCAGTCACCAGTGGCGCTCCTCAGGGGGTCTGTGTGGGGCCAGCTCTCTAACTAATGACCTTTACTGAGAGGGTTGAGTGTCCCCAGCCCCAGTAAGCTCAGAGGAGAGATGAAATTAGGCAGGAGCATGGATCTAGACAGGCTGGATCGATGGGCCAAGGCCATGGCATGGGGTTCAACACAGACCAGTGCTGGGTCTTGCACATGGGCCATAACAACCCCCAGCAGAGCTACAGGCTGGGGGCAGAGCGGCTGGAGAGCTGCCTGGCAGAGAAGGCCCTGGGGTGTGGGCTGGGGCTGAGCGTGGGCAGCCCGGGTGGCCCCTGGCCTGTGCTGAGAGTGGTGAGTAGGACTGGGGAAGTCATGCCTAGTGTAAGGAAGGGGAGGTGAAGGGAGACTCCACCTCAAAGGGCAGTGTGGAGAGGCAGGGGCTGACCCTTTCCCCCTAGCAACGTGTGGCAGGACAAGAGGAAACGGCGTCAAGTTGCACCAGGGGAGGTTCAAATTGGATATTGGGAAAATCTTCTTCCTTGGGAGGGCTTGTCAGGCACTGGAACGGGCTGCCCAGGGAGGTGGTGGAGTCTCCATCCCTGGAGGTATTTAAAAGACAGTTAGATGTGGTGCTGAGGGACGTGGTTTAGTGGTGGTTGGCAGGTTAGGGTGATGGTTGGAATTGATGATCTAAGGGTCCCTTCCAACCAAGAGAATCCTATAGTTTGGTATTAAGGCAACTAAGGTTCAGTATCATGGTCCTAACGTACACCCAACATCACCTGTGGCTTGCTGGGCCAAGCACAACCTCAGGTCCACAGCAGCATCCCTCTGAGACGAGGAACTTCTTGCTGTGTCCGTTTTTGGAGAGGCAAGGGCCATGGTTTAGCTCACTGTGCAGCCCGACAAGCATCAGGCACAGGGAAGCAGAGAGAATACAGAATCACACCTTTATCTTAAACCACAGCCCCCCTGCACTGCTCCTGCAGCTGACACTTTCCACACCAGCACAGGAAATCCACACGTGTGTTCTCCTGACGTCGTGACAGCCAACAGAGCAATCCCACCCGGCCCCCCTGCACCCTCTGCCTCAGGAACACACGCACACCCGGCTAGAGACCTGCAAAGGGAATTACTTCCCAGCAGCAGTCACCTGAGGATGGTTTTTATAGGTTCTGGAGCTTAACTCTGTACTCTTCAAGCAACAGAGGAACAGAGGAGGAGGTGAGACTTGGCTGGACAGCACAACCAAGACAAAACCCAGCTGACCACGGAAGCCAGAGCTGCGTTCTGACAACAACTCGCTGGGACCAGAGAAGCTGACCGGCCACTGGCCGTGACCAAGCTTTCCGCTCTGACTACCCAAACCCACCACGCCGCTGAGAGCACCCTCAGCCTGCACGACCTTCCTGCCCGCAGAACTCCCCAGGCAAGCACTGCACAACACAGACAGACAGACAGGCAGACCCCCCCCAGCCGAACCTGCGCTCAGCTCTGTGCCCGGCCGCCCCTGTTTCCCCTGGGCGGGTCCAACCCTCCCGTGCTCTCGCCCACTCGAGCACGCGGCGGGGCAGCTCCCGAGCCGCCTGCCCACCGCCGACACCGGCCACGGCTCCCGGAACGAGCAGCTCCCGCGGTTCAAGCGGGAACTCCGCTCGCCGAAGACATCTGCCACCGCGTCCGCCAGGATTTCGCAAGCTGAAGGCAGAGTTTCACCACCCTGACCTCAGCAGCCTGCCCCGGCTCAGCGGGGCGCGTCTCCTTCCAGCAGGGGAAGGCAGCGGGACGGGCCCGTCCGGGCACACCCCCCCCGCCCCGCGCCGCTCCCGCTCCAGCCGGGCACCGCTCCCGACGCGGCCGCCGGCCCCAAGCCGGCCCGCAGCCCCCAGCCGGTCCCCGGCCCCCACCCCCGGCCCCCAGCCGGCCCCCACCCCCGGGGCTCCCACCCGGGCCCGGCGAGCCAAGGCGCCCCTCGCGGGCTGAGCCGGCCGCCCCTGGGGCTCTCGCCGGGGCGGGGGTGGCCGGCCCTGCCCAGGGCCCGGGCCCTACCCGTCGGGCGAGTACTCCAGGTTGAAGACGGCGCCGTGCGTGCGGGTGCTGAGGTACACCGAGTCGGCGGGCTGGATGGCGGCGTAGAGCGCGGTCATGGCGCGGAAGGTGTCCCGCGCCGGGTCCACGGCGGCGCTGCGGCCCAGGCAGCGGCCGCGCAGCCAGCCCAGCAGGCCGCCCCCCGGCGCTGCCCGCGGGGAGACGGGCGGCGGCGCGGGCCGCCCGCCGGCGGGCGAGGCGGGTGCCGCCGGCGCGGGGTCGCCATCGCCGCTCTCGGCCCGCAGGGGCTTCGGCTCCGCGTTCATGGCGCGCCGGCTGCGGGCATCGCCGGGCCGCCCCTCTCAAGTACCCCCCCCCCACCACCGCCGGCCGCCCCGCGCCTGCGCGCCGGCCGCCCCGCCCCCCGCGCCGCCCCGCCACGCGCGCGTCACGGCCCGGGGCACGTGACCCATCCCCCCCTTCACCCCCCCCCCCCCCCAGCACGCCCTCCCCGCGCCGAGCGCCGCACAGGCCGCGACAGGGGCCGGGCCCGGGCCCCGCCACAGGCCCGCTCACCGCCTCGGGCCCGCCCCCCCGGCCCGCTCACCCCACAGGCCCGCTCACCCCCCAGCCCCGCCCCCCCACAGGTCCGCTCACCCCCCCCAACCCCGCCCCCCCGGGCCCGCTCATCCCCCCCCCAGTCCCGCCCCCCGGCCTGCTCACCCCCCAGCCCCGCCCCCCCGGCCCGCTCACCCCCCCAGCCCCGCCCCCAGCCCCGCCCCCAGCCCTGCTCACCCCCCCAGCCCCGCCCTTCAAGCCCAGCCCCCCCCGGCCCGCTCGCCCCCCAGCCCCGCCCCCAGCAGCCCCCCTCCCCGCCTCAGGCCCCCTGGCCTCCTCAGCCGCGCTCCCCGCCTCACGCCCGCGGCTGCCCCGTCCTCCCCGGGCCGCGGGGACCGCGTCCCCCGGCGCAAAGACACGCGGGGCGCCCCCGGCCGCGGAGAGGTGTATTGTCGGGGTCACAGCCCCGCGCCCGGACACGCGGCACCGGCACCCGGCCGCGGCCACCCCGCCCCGCCGCGCCAGGCCGGCCGAGCCCCAGCGGCCTGCACGGCCGCGCTCCGGCACCAGCGCGCCCCGGAGCCCGCGGTGCTGGCTGGGGAGCCGCGAGCTGGCCCTGCGCGCTGCCGGGGTGTCAGGCACGCCCAGCCCCCCCCGTCTCCCCGCGGGGCACCCTGCCCATGGCGTAGAACTCCTTGTTGGGGCGCAGGGCGATGTAGTGAGCGATGCGGTTGGACATGGCGAAAAACGCGGCGATCATGCCGATGTCCCAGGCGTCCTCGCGGTCGAAGCCGTGCCGCTCCAGCCGCCGGAAATGCTCCTCAGTGATGTTCTCCGCTCGACACACTGCAAGAGCAAACTCCAGCATTGCCAGGTCCCGCTCGCTCAGGTCAGCCAGCTGCCAGTTCACGATGACCTGGGAGAAGGCAGACACGGCTGAGGGGGGCCTGCTTTGCCCTGCACCCCACAGAGACAGCAGTACACGGGCTCAACACCCAGGCCAGGCATCCTGGCTACCATCGGACATCTCACCACCCTTCCCATCCTGGGGACTGTGACAGTTTTGCTGATCAGGCTACAGAGGATGTCTGGGAACAGGACTCGGTGCTGCCAAGATGCTGCAGCTCCCTGTGAGTAGCAAGTCGCTCCACAGACCAGACTATAACGGCAGTGAATGCAGGCAGCAGGATGAATACTCTGCAGGCCAACTGCCTCTCCCTGCATCTTGCTTGAAAGGTGGATGAGGATTACAAAGACCTCCACCTTCAGCTCCTACCCCACTGCTCACACAGTAAGACAGAGCCCCAGACATGTCAAAACTGCCCAAGATTGACGGGAACCACATGGATCAAAGGTTCCAAATACAGATTAAGGATCACAGCTTCAGGTGAGAAGGCAGACACACGAGAGGGCTACTCCCACCTCCCACAGGAGCATGCAGAAGGATGTGGGGTGCACTGACCTGGTCAGCCAGCGCTGGCTGCTTGGAGTATATCCGGTGAAGTGCTCCATGTGCAACCACGCAGTAGGGACACCTATTCACAACACTTGTAGCCACAACTATGAGCTCTTTGTCTGCCTTGCTGAGTCGCCCTGCGGGGAGAGCAAAACATCTGGCGAACTTTGCTGTCAGAACTGTGCAGCACAGCAAGTACCACGGGGGAGACGTGCAGGGGAGGGCTCCAGCAGCAGGCTGTGTGCAGTCCAGCCTAGGAGACAGAGGCCCAGAGAGCAGGAGGGGAGACAGCGCAACCAGAGCTCTTAGATGACAGGACAAGGGACACTGGTTTCAAACTGAAAGGTGGCAGCTTTAGATAGTGTGGGAAAGTGCTAAGAAATGTTGCTTTTTGCAAACTGAAAAAGGTTATGGTATTCTTTACTGACTTAAAGGACTCAGGCTGCCTCATCAGGAATCCTGTGCAGGGAATTTAGGATAGCACATGAAATAAGGGGGAATACTGTTCTCAAATAAGGGTTCGGTTTGAGTGCAGAGCTCTGCTAAAAGATACAGATGATCCTGGACACTGAGACAAGGGGTTAAATCGTGAGTGAGGACATGGGCTGGAACTTAAGGAAATCAGGCTCAAGGGACAGGCATCGACCCTGCTGATTGATAATGGGGCACAAATTACCACATCAAGGCAAACAGAGGCAAAACCATGTGGGGTCTGGATAACTCTAATGATTTTGACCAGGAGTGGAATCGCCCATTAGTAAAGATAACGAACCTTTTCAGGAGCTACAAAATTAACATGTGCAACCTGAAACCTGTCTGGAGCTTTGACTTCCTTCAGCCCAGGGCCCTGTCAGTTGCCTGGAAAGTTAAGATAAAGACAACTACTGGCCAGTGAGCAGTTGTCCCAGGCAAAAGGACTCCTACATTTTAATTTTCTTCACCAAAGGAAGCGGGAATGTCCCAGACATGCCATGTGTATTATATTGTGCACTGCTGTGGATGGGGCGCCTTGGTTGAGCCTGTAAAATCCATAGTTAAACAGAGGAAGGAGGTGGAAGGTTCAACCTGAGGAAGACTCCGAACCTTCACCGCTGAGACCCCCCACGACCACTACCACAGGACAATGTGCAGAGGCAATTGGGAGGAGTTTATGGAAACCACCTCTTGGAACTCATCTTAATAGGAAGCGGGACAGGTGATGAACATGTAGAGATGTGAGGTATAAAAAGGCTGCAGGCTCTGACCAAAGGGGTGCCCACTTTGTTGGGTCACCCGCTCTTGCAAGAACGTATAATAAATCACTGCTTCACCAAAGTGTCTGCCTGGAGTCCTGTTTTTAGGACCTTTGTCATTTCTAACAATAGGACATAAGGAGAAAAAGTTTTACCATGTGGGTGGTGAGACACTGGGACAGGTTGTCCAGAGACACTGTGGGTGTCGGGCTGGATGAGACTTTCAGCACCCTGATCTCTTGCCACGGAGGAAGCTCGGCTGGTACTTCCCTGTGTATGTCTCAGAGGCAAATGGCTAGGGAGGGTGTCACCAGTTCTCACAGAATCTCAGAGTCACAGAATCAAAGGGGTTGGAAGGAACCCCAGAGCCCATGGGGTCCCACCCCTGCCCAAGCAGGGTCCCTAGGACAGGTCAGGGCTGGAATCTCTCCAGAGAAGGAGACTCCACACCCCCTGGGCAGCCTGTCCCAGGGCTCCCTCACCCTCACCGCCAAGAAGTTCTTCCCCACATTGGGGGGAACTCCCTGTGCTCCAACTTGAGCCCATCGCCCCTTGTCCTGTCCCCACAGACACTGAGAAGGGGCTGCCCGTTTCCCCCTGCATTCCATTTTCCTTTGAGGCTTTATTGCTTTTACAGGAAAGTTCAGTGTTCTAGAACCTGATAAGCAGGTTTCAGCAAGTGAATGTTTTTGACAGCTTTTGAAGGCAGAAAGGGAAAAAGAAAAGCAACAGTAAGGCCCCCCAGGACTGGGGTTTTGAGAACTTCTAGTGACTAACAGACAGATCAGCTTCTATAGGGTGGCTGCTTTAAGGAAGCTATGGAAAAGAACGCTGTGCTTTTTTATACTCAGAATCAATCCTAAGCACTTCCACAAACAGCTTCACAACACGACAACAGGAAGATCTGAGGATCTTACCTATCAGCACTCCCTGCCTTTTCTAAGATAACTAGCAGCAGGCTTTTTTCTCTAAAACTACACTTCACAGGGGAGATCAGTGTCCCTCCTCCACCCCACAAAATCTGTTGCTTTACTGGACTTTGAAAATATTTCCATAAAGCCAGTGTCTTCTAAGAGCATGAAAGACATTACTAAACCCACTACCTGGGTAAGGAGGAATCAGGAAAAGAGGCTTCAGTGCCAGGAGGTGACAACAGCATGACACTGCAGGAGAGATGCTGAAAAGACTGGGATCAAAACTAGCCCTACTCTTCATGTCAAAAGAGAAGCCTGAGAATGAAAAGGGAAGAACAGACCTTCTACAACTGGGTTTACTAATGTCTCTCCAGAGCAACAAGAACAAGGTCCTTGTTGCCCTGTACCACAAGAAGTATGAGGGAGGAGCAGGCCATCCTCAAACTGTGTTTACCCAGAGGCTGGAGAGCCCTGCAGAGGTCCCTGCAGCCCTGCCCAGGTGCACTGCTGCAGTCAGCCCTCTCTCATCTCCACACAAGATCTGCTGCAGGGTACAGGCACCCCCAGGTTCAAAGTCCCTGGTGCAGAGAGCATCAGGGCCCAGAGGGCACAGCCGCCCTCACACGAATTCTGCACACTGCTTGTGGGCAGCGGATCCATTGCCAAGAGCTGTTGTGAAGGAAGAACTGCAGGCAGGCTCAGCAAGGACCTGCCTCTCCCTTAGAAGATGTTTTATGCTGGGCCCTTGGTGGTGACGCTGCAGTGCCCGGCTGCATAACCCTGTTGGTCTGACTGACCCCCCCGCCCCGGATCAACCTTCTGGCTTGACCTGGGATTTGCCTCCTGTCCATGGACTCATCTGGAAAATGTAGACTCCTGGCTGGTCCTGGTCCCCCCTGCCAGACCCACCCTGCTCACCTGATCCCAGTAGCGTGGGCCTGCAGCCTTGGAACCACTGCGTCTGCCCGTGCCCTTCAGCACACTCACCTCTGGGCTCATTATCCCTTAGACAGCAGCCTGCCCTTCCTTTGCCATGACATGGAGCACGGCAAAGAGAGCTTGGCTGGAGAGCTGCTTTTTAACCACAAGCTAGAGTGTGAAATTATACACAGCACAAGCAAAGCCAGAAGCAGCTGCACAGGTTGGGCCTCTGCCAGCTGTCAGAAGAAGAGCGTGTTTGGGAGGAGGCACGCTGAGGCAAGACATCTTACAGCATCCTGGCGACGTCCCACCTGCGGAGGGAAGGGGGTCTTCAGGGGGCTGTAAGGCTTACCTGTGTCTTTGTTCATAATGGCATTGTAATAAGCAAAGAAAGCTCTGAATTCAGCAGGTCGGTGAGACATGGCTTTGAACACATTGGGCAGAAACCCAGTCTGTTGAGGAAGAGTGAAAAACACGTCAAGAACTGTAACTTACCACAGAGGACATTAACACACCAGGGCACAGAGAACAGCATGTTGGCTCAGCAGTGCTGGATTCACTGACCATTCTCTTGACCTTTGAGCCCATACAGACACAGAGTCATAGAACCACAGACTGGGCTAACCCGGAGAGAGGTCTCCACAGGGCATGACCAGAGGAATGCTTTAGCCATCAGGAAGAACTGTGTGACATTCCTTCTCTGCAACAGCAGGGAAGGGAATTCTTGTTCAGTTCCCCCTTTTTCCCCCTATACACGGCTCTGCTCTAGGCTTCCTGTTCTGCCACTGTGCAGCCAGTTTAGCCTGGGAGAAAAAAAAGTCAAAGCTCAAAAGCAGAATACCCCTTGAGCCTTTTAATGTCATCAAAGCAGTGCCTCTTTTAACCCCTCCATTAAAGGAGAACAGCAAACACAAATGCTCTCCTAGAAAAAAAACACAAATGCATGGAGTTAGCCAGAACACTGACACGTATGAGATGCCATCTGAAACAACCCAACAGTGCTGTGGAAGGAGGGAGAGGTACAACCCTGCCAACACACTGGAGGATTTCCAGTAAAATCCCCATCCTGTAGACTGGAAGGAGCTTTGCAAGAAGTGCTGCTCACCTCAGTCTCCTACCAGGTTTGTGTTTCACCCATCTGGACCACAGCTGCTGTCTTAGGATGTATGACCTACTTGGACTTTGGATCCTTCCCACCGACAGAGTTTTGCAGCAGAGCTTCTTTACCTTCATTTCTACTTCCTCCATGAGCTCCACGATGTCATATGGCATGTCCTTCTTGTTGGGTACCGGGTACCGTCCCACCGATCTTGCATCACTCTCTTCCTTGGTGCTGCATGGCACCTGGGGCCGCCTCCATGGTCCCCCAGAGGCAAGGAAAGGTAGGAGCTGGAGGGAAAGGAAGGAGATAAGTTTTTTTTGGAAAGACATGTATCATCTTGGAAGCCTGGGAGGACGTTTTCTCTGCCACTCCTGCTTTTCTGACAGGACCTAGGGACACAGTGGTTGCAGTTAAGCCAGTCAGTGCTCTGTGAAGGGAAACTCAAGTCCCATTCCCAGCTGTAGCCCTAAGCTGATG
Organism: Gallinula chloropus; assembly: GCF_964237585.1. Classification (NCBI taxonomy): domain Eukaryota; kingdom Metazoa; phylum Chordata; class Aves; order Gruiformes; family Rallidae; genus Gallinula; species Gallinula chloropus. The sequence goes on along the minus strand of NC_140089.1, from coordinate 211,200 downwards.
CGTGGGCATCTGGCAAGCATCAACTCCCCTTTCCCCCTGCACCATCTCAGCTTCAGGCCACAACTGCTGCTCAGTACAGTCCTCCCCAGCCATGCATCAGCCCATCTGCACCAATGCTGAACACGTGGAATCTCCCAAGCTTACAAAGCAGCTCACATCAATCTGCACACAGCAACATCACATGGACACCCAGCTAACAGAGCTCCTTGAACAAAGGAGCACGAACAAAATCAAGGCCTTTTTTTTTCCTACCACTCAAGCTTCCAGGCAAAGCCACCTCCCTTGTGAAGAACAATTAGTGGTGCCAGAATCAGGCCTGAAGCAAACAGCACTGCCAGGTCAGAGCTGCTGGAGAGGGCTTGGTACAGACAAGGCTGCACCATGCTTTGTAAGGCTCCATTACCATGAGAAATCACAGAATCCCAGCCTGGTCTGGGCTGGGAGGGACCCCAAGGGTCCCAGAGCCCCAACCCCCTGCCACAGGCAGGGACACCAACCTCCAGGCCTGGAGCTACACAAGGCTGCCCAGGGCCCCAGCCAACCTGGCCTTGGACACCCCCAGGGACGGGGCACCCACCCCCTCTCTGGGCAGCCCCTTCCAGCCCCTCACCACTCTCTCTGCAAAGAACTTCCCCCCAGTCTCTCCTCTCCCCCTTCCCTCCTCCAGCTTCACTCCAGCCCCTTGTCCTGCCAGTCTCTGCCCTTTAACAAGCCCATTCCCCTCCTGTTCCTGGGGTCCCTTCAGGGACGGGGAGGCTGCAGTGAGGTCCCCCCACAGCCTTCTCTTCTCCAGGCTGACCCAGCCCAGCTTCCTCAGCCTCTCTGCGTAGGGGAGCTGCTCCAGCCCTCTGAGCATCCCCGTGGCTCCTCTGCCCCCTCTCCACCAGCCCCACATCTTCCTTGTCCTGGGGCCCCAGCTCTGGACACAGGACTCCAGCTGGGGAGGGCAGAGCAGAGAGGGACAATCCCCTCCCTGTCCCTGCTGCCACCCCTCTGCTGATGGAGCCCAGGATCCCATCGCCCTTCCCAGCTGCAGGAGCCACTGCTGCTCAGGGGGAGTTTCTCACGCCCCCTGACACCCAGGTCCTTCTCCTCAGGGCTGCTCTCCAGGAGCTCTTCTCCCAGGCTGTGTCTGTGTCTGGGATTCCTCCAGCCCAAGTGCAACCCCTGACACTTGGCAGTGTTGATTGTCATCAGGTTCACACACACACACCAGATACCAAAGCCCCGGGGATAAGTGCAAAGCCACACTGGGGTGCAAGAAGTGTCCTTAGAGCCACTGAAAGCTCGAGCTGGCACCACGCAGCGCCCGGCCGTGCAGGGGGCTCGGGGCTGGAGCCGCTCAGAGCTGGGCAGCGCTTTCCTCGCCATCGCTGGGACAGGAGGCTGCGGACCCGAGCACTGGGGCTGCCCCGGGACAGCAGCTTCCCCGAGGGGCGGCTCACGAAGGGCTGGGAGCGAGCAGGGGAAACCCCCGAGGGCTGCGACCCGACGGCTGCGGGCAGGCGGCCGCCTCGGCTGCCCCGCGGACGGGCCCGGCCCAGCTCCGCCGCCGGGTCGAGCCCCTCGGTAGGCGCCGAAGCCACCCCCCCCCCCCCCCTCCCCGCCCCGTCCCGGGGCCGCACTGAGCGGCCGTCGCGGGGGAAGGGCCAGGACGCCGGGGCAGCGCTCACGGCCCCGCAGCGGCCCCGCCGCCGCCCGCTGCTCCAGCCCCGCCGGGCGGCCCCTCCCGCCCGGGCTGCCGCGGCCTCCGCCCAGCGCCGCCGGCTCCCCGCGGGGCCCCGCGCCCGGCCCCTACTCACGGGCGGGCGGCCGGGGCGCAGCCGCAGGCCGCGCAGCAGCGTCCCGCTCATGGCCCGTTCTCCGCTCGCGGGCTGCCGGGCAGGGGCGGCGGGGCCGGCTCCTCCCCCGCCGCTGCCTCTCTCCGCCGCGCAGCAGCCGCCGGGCGCCGCCGCAGGGCCCAACCGGGATCCCGCGGTCCTTCCGCTCGGGGTGCCGCTCCTTCCGCGGGCGGCAGCCGACGAGGCGGCTCTGCCCCTTCCCGCCCCGCAGGGCCGGCCCGCAGGTCCCCGGGCAGCCGGTTCCACCCAGCCCGACCCCCGCTGTGGCAGCGCCGCCTCCAGCAGCGGCGCGGGACAGGGACCTGCCGGGGGAGACTCCCCACTGCGCCGGGCTGGGCTGGGCAGAGGGACGTTCGGAGAACCACAGGGGTGGGAAGGCACACGGGGTCCCACCCCTGCCCAAGCAGGGTCCCTAGGACAGGTCAGGGCTGGAATCTCTCCAGAGAAGGAGAGTCCACACCCCCTGGGCAGCCTGTCCCAGGGCTCCCTCACCCTCACCGCCAAGAAGTTCTTCCCCACATTGGGGGGAACTCCCTGTGCTCCAACTTGAGCCCATCACCCCTTGTCCTGTCCCCACAGACACTGAGCAGAGGCTGCCCATGGCCCCTGGGTCCCACCCTTCAGCTCTTGATCCCCATTGATCAGATCCCCTCTCAGGCTTCTCCTCCCCAGGCTGAACAGCCCCAGCTCCCTCAGCCTTTCCTCCCAGGGGAGATGCTCCAGGCCCTTCATCCCCTTCGCAGCCTCCTCTGGACTCTCTCCAGGAGATCCCTGGCTGTTTGATCCCAGGGAGCCCAGCACTGGACACAACCCTCCAGGTGGGGCCTGAGCAGGGCAGAGCAGAGGGGGAGGATCCCCTCCTGTCACCTGCTGCCCACACTCCTCCTGATGCCCCCAGGATCCCATTGTCTCTCTCAGCCCCAGGGCACACTGCTGGCTCATGGCCACCCTGTCACCCACCAGCACCCTCCCGTGCTCCCGTGTGCGCTCTCTGCCCCCTGTCCTGCCGCTGGACACCATGAAGAGCCTGGCCCCGTCCCCCTGCCCCCCCACGCCGGCAGTGTTGACGAGATCCCCTCTCCACCTCCTCCCGAGGAGCCGCCCGCCTGAGCCCCTCCCGCGCTCACGGCCCCGACCCCGCTCCGGGCCCTGGCGCTCCCCGCCCCGTTCTCCTCCCAGGCCCGCCCCCTGCCCACCCCCGCGGGGCGGCGCGGCCGATGGCGGACGGCGGCGGCGATGGCGGCTGCTGGTCGGGGGAGTCCGACGGGGAGGTGGCGGTGGCCCGCGAGGCTCTCCGCCTGCTGCGGATCGAGCCGTCGGTCGCCGAGGCTGGCCCGGGGCGGGGGGAGCGCTCGGTAGGCGCCGCGGGGCGGGGCGGGCCGGGCTGCGCGGGGCTGGGCTCGGCTCCCCGAGGCCCGCAGGCCTGAGGCCCCGCCGCTCCCCCAGAGGAACGTGCTGCGGAAGCGGAGGCGCTGGGAGCGGGTCCTGGCGGCGAGGAGGAGGAAGCGGCGGCAGGAGCGGGAGGGGAGCCGGGCCCGGCGGGCCGAGAGAGCAGGTGCGGCGCGGCGCGGCCCCGCCGGGCGGCGGCTGCTGCTGGCCGGGGCGCTGGAGCCCGGCCGCGGGCCCGCCGGGCCTGCACTGCCTTCCCTCTGCTCTGCCTCCCAGGAGCTGCCGGCCGTGCCGGGGGGAGAGTCGCCGCCGGCCTGGCGAGGGAACGCCTTCTGGGTGCCAGGGAGTCGGGGCCGCGGCTCTGCGTGGACCTCGGGGTGGCCGACCGCATGACACGGAAGGTACGGGGGCCTGCGGCGCCCTTCGGCACCGCCCTGCCCCGGCGGCCGGGAACTTCTGGGGGTGCCGGGGGTGTGCGGGGAGGAAGCAGAGGGCAGCCCTCCGAAGCAGGGCAGCGGGAGATGGGGTGGCTGGGGTGGGTCTCCCGTTTGTCCTGCCTGTGCTGGGAAACTTCAGACCCAGCTCAGCCGGAGCCAGGGTCTGTGTGGGTGCGCGCAGCGTCTCCCCCAGCCCAGCCCTCAGGGGCGATGCTGGCCCCGCCTGCCTCTGCCTGTCCCTCCGCGCCCGGGCCAGCCAGGGGCTGCCTGGTGCTTGGCCCTGGCTGGCTGCACGCCCAGCCCACCCGATTCCCCAGAGGTGCAGAGGCAGCTTAGCCGTGCCCCCCCAGGAACAGTCCTCCCAGGGCCTTTCCGGAGCATCAGCCAGTGACAAGGGCATGGCGGGTGTCTGCAGGCTGGAGTGGAGCCGTGGTGCCTCTTGCCCCTACACTTGTGGGTCTCTGTTCTTGTCGTTTGTTGGAAGGAAACAAGCCGCCTCGCCTCCCAGATCAGGAGACTCTACGGGTCAAACAGACGAGCTAAGAAGCCGTTTTGGCTCTGCCTGACAGAGTTTGTGGTGGGGTCATTGATCTATGAGGAGTGTATGCGCATGAACGACGGCTTCTCCAATTACCTGGTAAGGAGCAGTGCTTTCAAGGCTCACAGTGCCCTGTGGCCACAGTGCTGGCCCTTGTTGACCCAAGGCAGGCTGAGGTGGGCTCCAGCGGTGTCAGAGAAGTTCAGTGACAGTGAAGGTCAGATCTTCTTGCCCTTCAGCAGGGGGAGAAAACTGTCAGATGGGTGATGTGGAAAGACTTCAGGTTGGACCTCGTGTCCCTCCTGCCTGCAGGAGAATTCCTTCTACAGACAGACCTGTGATAGTAGGGACAGGCAGACAGACACTTGAGCTCGTTCAGGCTTTTGGCAGATCACACACTCCTGCCCCAAGTTTTTATACCAGTCTTGGTGTGACCTGAGCACAGTACCCACACAGACAGGTGATGCCAGTCACACTGGGAGTGTTCTGCAGCACGTGGGGGGGGTGCACTTGGCAACAGAGAGGAGAAAATCTGGAGATTCCTGAAATTCTAAAGAATTTGAAATCATTTGAAATGACTGCTGCTGATGTCCCTTCCTCAAGCCACGCCTGGGGATTGTTGTGAGAGTTTTGAGGGGTTAGAGATACATACCATTCAGTGCCCATACAGAAAAATCTTCCAAACTGAGAAAAACCCCGCTCTCTTGGGAGTTTTAAATACCTTAGTGGTATCAGTCCCAGTGTATTTCTGTATCTGAGCAGAGGTTTATGTGCTGCTTCTCTCCCTGTCCTGCATTTTCAGATGGATACAACTCAAGAAAGTTACCTGGACCTGTTTCCTTTAGATGTAATTGTTTACCTCACTCCTGACTCTGAGAATGGTAAATACTTCACGTGTTTCAGGTGCAGGGAAACTAGGGCAAAAGGCTGATTTTTTTTTAAAGCTTTTCTTTTTGAATCCATGCCATACTTCACATGATTCAGTTCCAATCATTCAATTGTGTGAGATACTCTGTAGGTCTGATGCTGTATGTTCATGCCTCAGCCTGTTTTCACAGGGAATGAAGTTGCAAGCCAGGGATGTGTGTGAGCTGCAGCAGACTTAAAATCCCTGCAGCTTGTAACGCTACAAAGAGGCAGAGTGGTGATACTGTGGCAGCTTTGGGTACAGTCTTAAGTCACATCTTTCCTGAAGGACTGACAACATTCCTTGCAGTGTTTAATTTGCTGCAGTGTTTATTTCCTCTCCCTCCATTTCTGAGTGACCTCATGTTCTTGGGGATGCAGCTCCTGTTATGCCAGTGCCTTACTGTGGTCAAGAATTTGGTAAGGGTGGGAGGAGGTTTCAGCTGGTGACCTTGGCAGTGGAAAGGCAGCTGAGGAGCAGGTTGGAATGGGGCTGACCAGATCAGCCAGACCTCAGAGCAGACAGCAGCTGAAGGCAGCAGGGCGTGGTGGGGAATGGTGTAGTGGGGGCGTTTCCTCTCCTCTGGTGGTGAGCACCTGCTTGTCTTGTTTCTAGTCCTTGAAGATATCGATCCAAATAAAGTGTACGTCCTTGGAGGCCTGGTGGATGAAAGTGTTCACAAGGTGGGTGGTACCCGTCAGGGCCTGAAGCACCCGTCTGCCTCAGGACAGCAGAGACATCCTGGTGCTGCTGCTGCCTCAGGGGAGCACATCACTGTTGTGCCATCATCTGCTTTTCCTCAAGGTTCTCCTTCACCCCAGCACCAGGCTGAGAGAGGCCACAGTAGTCTGCATGAAATGAGGACAGTTTTTGGCTTTGTAGCTGCTTGTACCCAGAATTATGTGCACATTGGGAACCTTGTTCTTTCCTCTTGCAGAAGCTGACTCTGCAGAGGGCACAGCAGCAGTCCTTGCAGACAGCCCGTCTCCCCATTCGTGAGTACATGGTGAAAACTGTTAACACAAAGAACTACCACTCAGAGACACTGGCAATTAACCAAGGTGAGAGGCTGAGCCAGGTCCTGCCGCTTGCCTGGGCTCCATCAGCAGAGGGGTGGCAGCAGGGACAGGGAGGGGATTGTCCCTCTCTGCTCTGCCCTGGGGAGGCCCCAGCTGGAGTCCTGTGGCCAGAGCTGGGGCCCCAGGACAAGAGGGATGTGGGGCTGGTGAGTGTTCAAGGCCAGGTTGGCTGGGGCCCTGGGCAACCTTGTGTAGCTCCAGGCCTGGAGGTTGGTGTCCCTGCCTGTGGCAGGGGGTTGGAGCTCTGGGACCCCTGGGGTCCCTCCCAGCCCAGACCAGCCTGCGATTCTGTGATCAAGCAGCAGCTTTTATGATGGAGGCCCTGTGCAGAGAAATGGGGGGAACACTGGGAGCAGAGGTTTCTCTCACTAGGTGTGTATCCCTGCAGCCCCTTGTTTCCAGGTGCATCTCTGCATCAGCCTGTTCTCACAGCAGTGGAACACAAACCACTCCTGCTTTGCACAAAGCCCTGGAGAACTAGTGTGGGGAGATGCTGGGGCTGCTGTTGCTGCAAGTGAGAAGAGGTCCTAGGCAAGGGATTGGAGTGGGATTAGAGTCAGGCCTGTATTGGGCTCAATCAAGGCAAGACTCATGACAGCAGGATTGGGGTGGTTGGTGTGCTGGACACTGTGGAGGGGCTGATGTCCCAGGCCAGGTCTAGTAAGTTCCTATGTCTGGCATGTGGACTTTGTTGCCATCTCCATCAGCACAAGGCAGAGGAGGTAGCCAAAGTGTTCTGCAGAGCAGCAGTGTTAGCTGCAGGAGGCCACTGTGTGTCCCCAGGTCCCTGTGGCCACTGACCCCAGTGAGGATTCACAGCAGTGAAGCACACGAGGTGTGACCCACCCTGAGTGTGTTGCTGTCAGCAGCACAGTCAGCTGGCACAGGCCAGTCAGAAGGGTGTCTGGGGGGCCCTTGCTCAAGACGGCAGCCTCTGCTTTTCATAGCCAGGGCTCCCAAAATATCCTCAGGAGTCATAAACACGCAGATGAGGCACTTCAGCCTGGCTGATGGGGCTTTAGTGAGAGGGAGTGCGAACCCCACGCTGCCCCTGGCAGCAGCTGTTGCCATGCTGAGAGCTCTGCAGCCAGTTTGGTCTGCGTTACACAACTTGCTCCTGACACTGGTCTCACAGCATGCTGCACCTCTCTGTTCTCCACAGTCTTTGACATCTTATCAACTTACTATGAAACCCGAAGCTGGCCAGCAGCCCTGAGAGCTGGAGTTTCTGCTGGGAAAGGCTACGCGCTACCAGAGGCGGTGGAATAAGTGGCAGTGGCTCAGCATCACAAGAGACTTTTATTTCTGTGATGGGAAGGAGCTGTGCAGTCAAGAGGCAAACTCCCAATCTTCAAGCAGAGGCACCAGCATCAATGTACACAGGGAAAACTGGCTCAATCCATTTTTCTTAAGGACCTTGTCAAGAGTGACACGTTCTCCCTTAGCAGTACAGTGACTTTTCCTCTTGAACAGAAAGCAAGAGCTGTTGGATCAGGTAAACACTGACAGAAATTCAGTTGTGCTGCTTTGCAGGTTCTTTTGAGAGTGCTTCTGACTGTTTTGGGTCAGGGAGAGGAGCTTTAAGGTATTCCTTCCATCTTGATTAAACAGGTGAAGATAGAATTGCAGTTTTCTTTGGTGAGACCAGTTCCTTCCCATGGTAACAGACAGTGCTGTTCCAATGAGGGAACACAAATGGGAGGCAGTTCCTCAGTGGAGAAAAAGTTCCCCTTATGTGCCTTTTCCTAACAGCTTTAAATGATAGAATCACAGCATCTCCTGAGTTGGAAGTGACCCATAAGGACCACTGACTCCAACTCCTGGCTCCACACAGGCCCAGCCAAGTCAAGAGCACGGGACTGGAGCCCCTCATCCAGATGCTCCTTGTCCTCAGCCCAGCTCAGGGCTGTGACCCCTTCCAGTGCCCGGCCCCCCCTTGGTACAGAACCTCTTCCTAACATCCAGCCTACACCTCCCCTGGTATGTCCTTGGGTTCAACCCCTGGACCCCAAAGAGAGGAGGGAGATTGGTGCTGCCCCTTTGCTCCCCTTGGCAGGCAGCCACAGACCCCCATGAGGTCTCCCATCAGCCTCCTCTTCTCCAGGGCCTCCAGCCTCTCCTGGGGAGCCTTCCCCTCCAGACCCTTCCCCATCCTCGCTGCCTCCTCTGGACACTCTCTGATAGTTTTGTGTCCCTCTTGTCCTGTGGCACCCAAACTGCCCCCAGGACTGGAGGTGAGGCCGCCCCAGCTCAGGGCAGAGGGGGACAATCCCTCCCTGGACGGGCTGTGCCGTGCTGGATGCACCCCAGGATGAGGTTGGCCTCCTGGCTGGCTGGGCACGCTGCTGGCTCATGGGTACCCCCTGCCGACCCCCAAATCCCTCTCACACAGCCGGTCTCCAGTGCCTGGCCCCCAGGCTGGGTGTGCAGCCAGAGTTGCCCCTTCCCAGGTGCAGAATCCAGCACTTGCCCTTGTTCAGCTTGATGCTGTTGGTGACTGCCCAGCTCTCTAGTCAAGGCCTCTCTGTAGGGCTTCTCCACCCTTACCAGAGGCAACAGCTCCTCCCAATTTCATGTTGTAACCAGCTGAAGGCTCTGAGCTGTTGAAGCCTAGAGAGTTAACCCTGTGCAGCTGATCTAAAATAAAGTGTTTACTCTTCAATTCCTGTTACATCCTGACAGTTACTGAGACATGCATGGTGTATCATCGCTCACTGATGTGCAAAGTTCACTAACCCTGATGCTCCTCCTGGAAAGGGACCTGGGATTTGACTGTACCATGCACAAAGAGCAGCAACACACAGCCACAGCAAAAAGCATTTTTCATGCCTCTAAGTCAGCATGTTAATCAGCCACTGATGCTAAAAAAACCCCAAACAAACAAACCCAAAAAAACCCCAAACCAACCCACAACTACCCCCCCCCCCCAAAAAAAAAAACCAACACAACCACAAAAAAGCCATCACAGTCCATGACTGTCTAACCACTGCAGAAGCACTTCTGAGGTAAATGACTGTCTCATATGCCTACACGTGTGGCCAACACTACCACACCTGGGATCCAGGTGAGATGATGTCAGTAGAGCCTCCTGCAACAGCAGCTCTGGGTGTACTCAGGGTGTTGCTCCCCAGAGTGGCTGAATGTGTTTGCTGGTGCCTGTTGCTTTGGGCTTTGGCCATATGCATTGCCATCTTCTAGTTCTTGCTCTGTATCCCCTGTTGATGAGCTTTTGGTGTGTAGCTGGAGGGCTGTACTTGGGCTGCAGTGTAACACACCTGACTCTGTAACTGAGCCCGAGGTAGACAGCAGCATATGCCAACCCAGACCACCTGGCTGGGTACTTGGGCCACCCTGCCCTGTGCAACCAGCAAAGCAGACTGCCCTTGGTGAGCCAGCTTGCTGCCTCAGGTACACCACTGAGTAGCAGCTGTAGGGGATGATGTGCAGGGCTCCTAAGGTCCCCTTGCTTGCCTGGCTGTTGCAGGAGTTGGCCTGGGTAAAAAAAGGTCTTGGGGGGTGCAGCACTCCCCTCTGCCCCCCCGCTGCCACCCTCCTCCTTGTGAGTTCAGCTGCAACATCTTGCCCTTTACTCCCTCCAGAAGCATTAAAGAGTAAGCAAAATGTGGGGGTGACCTCACAGGTTCAGAGGGCAGTTTTATCCCCATGGTGCTCTTGTGTCCCACCCACACTCCTCATCTGCCTGCTGCAGACACACCCCCCCCATCCTGAGCACACTGTGCTGCAGAAACTGACCCGCTGACCACAGCTCAGCACACAGCACACGTGCTGCAGGCATCTCCCAGACAAAGCCAGTCATTCCCAAGGTGGGCACCAGCACCTGGTCTCCATCTCACAGTGCTGAGGTCGTGCCTCCAGCAGAAGAGTCCTGGTTCACTAGGCATGCACAGCTAGGCACCTGTGAAGGGCAGAGAGCTCGCACCTAGAACCACAGAACCATAGAATCATAGACTGGTCTGGGTGGGAAGGGACCCCAAGGGTCCCAGAGCTCCAACCCCCTGCCGCAGGCAGGGACACCAACCTCCAGGCCTGGAGCTACACAAGGCTGCCCAGGGCCCCAGCCAACCTGGCCTTGAACACCCCCAGGGATGGGGCACCCACCCCCTCTCTGGGCAGCCCCTTCCAGCCCCTCACCACTCTCTCTGCAAAGAACTTCCCCCCAGTCTCTCCTCTCCCCCTTCCCTCCTCCAGCTTCACTCCAGCCCCTTGTCCTGCCAGTCTCTGCCCTTTAACAAGCCCATTCCCCTCCTGTTCCTGGGGTCCCTTCAGGGACGGGGAGGCTGCAGTGAGGTCCCCCCACAGCCTTCTCTTCTCCAGGCTGACCCAGCCCAGCTCCCTCAGCCTCTCTGCGTAGGGGAGCTGCTCCAGCCCTCTGAGCATCCCCGTGGCTCCTCTGACCCCTCTCCACCAGCCCCACATCTCTCTTGTCCTGGGGCCCCAGCTCTGGACACAGGACTCCAGCTGGGGAGGGCAGAGCAGAGAGGGACAACTCACCCAGCCGGGGATACACAGCACCTGATGTAAGAAGAGCTGCTGACAAGGCTGGGAAAAGGGGCTGTGCCCTCCTCCCAGGGAGGCCAGCACAAGGGATCATCCCCACACCCGTGAAGGTGGCCCTTCAGTCTCAGGGCATACTCATTTGTTCTGGAAGATGCAGATCTTTAGGGGGTTAGGGATTTTTCTCAAGCACGAGCGAGTGGGAATGGAAGAGCGAGCTGACACACAGAACCATGTAGGAAAGCAAGATAGGGTGTTGCCTCCCTCGCCTAGGACAACCTTCTCTTCTGCCTTTGCAAGGAAAAGCAGTTAAATACAGCATAGTTTTGTTCCAAAGGAGAATTCCCTTCCAAGTCCAGATACATCCTCAGCCACAGAAGGCAGACACAGCAGCCTGGGTTCCTTCAGGTTGGGTCAGGGTGGCACTTGGTATCACTGTACTTCAGGTTCTGCCCGGAGAGCAAGCCACCTGAGGACAGGCAGGCCAAAAGACTCCTGCTCCTTCTTCACAGGCAGTGGAAGGCAGCTAAGACAACCCCTGGGAATGGCCATCCACAAGGCCTTTGGGAGATGAGGGACAAGCCCCTGGCAAGATACACAAGCCACTGAAGTATGCTATGAGTTTGCCTGTTACATATGGAACTACAGAAAGCTAGGCTGCAGGGCAGTGTGCCCTGCCCCATGGCCACCCCATGGGCAAGGCGTGGCTCCTGGAGAAGCGAAGCTGACACACACAGACACATCCTTCCACAACCACTCTCAAGCTGTGGGGCTAAACTTCCCGTGGGAGACAGCCTGGTAGTGGACAGAGGGAAGGTGGGTGGGTTCTTTCCCACCTACGTGTCACCAAACAGCCCTGTCACAACAATGGGGGTAACCTGAACTGCTGCAGGAGACAAAACATGGCAGCTGTAAGGGCTGTGTGCTGGCGGGTGAGGAGCTTGGCACCCAGATCTGGGCAGCTTTGCCTGCAGAGTTGCTGGTGAACAGCCTGCAAAAGCTGGTGGTAGGTGGCTACCACATCCAGCAGCGAGGCCTCGAGCTCCTGCTGCCTCTGCCTGCACAGCTGGCAGTGTGTCACCTGGAAGCAGGCCACTACCAGCTGAAGCAGGTGGTTGAATGTCACCCTCAGCACACCCTGCAGCTCTTTGAGGGGCTGCTCTGTTTTCAGGAGCTCCTGGCAACTGGACAGCAGGTCCCGAGAGGCTAAGTGAAGGAGACCCTTGCTCTCAGCACCCTGCTCTGTACATTTCTCTTGCAGGTGGGTCGCTTGGTTCCTGGAGAGCTTCCCCACCACCTCCTGAAGCTCTGTGGTATAGGCTAAGAAGCAGGAGAAATCTGCAGGGCTCATCTGTGCTTCGTCCTTCAGCTGCCTGAGGGCTTGGACATGAGGGTTCTGCCATGCCACATCACTAGCAACAGAGACCGGGTATCTGCCCACGGGGGTCCCAGGGAGACTGTGGCTGCTGGGTGGTGGGGTGGTGAGGGGTCCCAGGAATGTGCTGCACATGGGGATGGTGGTTTCACGTCCTCCCTTGTCATCAGGCCTGTGGAAGCAGCTGATATAGGACAGACGACAGCTGCACTTGTCCATCCCAAGCTGTGGTGGTGACGTCTTCTTCACAGCTGAAAGGTCCAAGGACCTGGTCGTGATGGGGTCAGAAGGGGTCTGCTCATCCCTCTTGTGGTTAAAGCAGAGGAAGGAGTGTTTTGAAGCTCCCTGGTCTCCTGCTGTTTTCCACAAGGAGCCTGAGAGAACTGTGCCTGAGGAGATGGAAAGCCCTAGAGATGGAGTCAGAGGAAAGTCTTTCCCCACTTCAGCAGCCTGTTCTCCGGGAAGCAGAGTCTGGACAGGCCGTGGCTGTTCCAGAGCCACGTTTCCTGCATCATCTCTGGGCTCTCCTTCATCCAGCTCCTGGCTACTTATCAACTCTTCCTCAGAGTATGGTCCAGTTGGGGATGTTTGCATCTCCATTCTGACAGCATCAGCCCCCTGGCATTCAGCGGTCTTCCGAGAAGCCAGCAGCTCTGGTGGGCTATCTACTCTTTCCTCGGATGGGCTGGGTGATGTGAGGTCTGTCCTCACCCCCAGTGAGAGCCAGGAGAGGCGAGTTATAACCCCTGAAGTAGTGCTGCAATCTGTTAAGAGCAGCGTTGCATCTGGAAAACCCACGGTGTTTTTCCTGTGTGCTTTCCATAAGGCATCCTTGTTTGTCACCTGTCTGCCTTCTGCCTGTGACAAGGCACTGTCATCGCTGTTCTCAGCACATCTGCTAGTTCTTCTTTCTTCACAGGGAGCCAGGACAGGCTCCTCACATGCCACTTGCCTCCCAGCAGCGGGGAGCAGTTCCTGCTTTTGGGCCACCTGACAGGGAGAGGCCGTGCTGGGGTCACGAGCTGGCAGTGGGGGTGCACTGCCAGCCTTCTGCTGGCCTGCCATCACCTCACCCACCTCCTCCAGTGCTGCTCGGGCCAACCAGCCCCCAGAGCCCGCAGAGCTCTGCTCACTCAGACCCCCAGTATTTATCTTCACAGAGGAAGCTCCCTGTGTGGCTCTGCTCTCTCCACCAGGAAGGGCCCCAGCTTCCTCCAGGGACTGAAAGGGATTTACAGCATTCACAGGCTGGAAGCCTCCATCCACGCTGCTGCCTGCACTCCCCTCCCTCTGCTGGTCACCCAGCAGACGGACAGCTGAAATGTAAGAAACCACGGAGTTGGTCACTGACTTGGTTTCCATGGTGTCCGGTTCCATCTCCATCAGGTCAGAGGATGGGTTTGTGCCAGCAGCGTCTCTCTGGGCCTGGGTGGCAGCAAGAGGTCCTAGTTCTGCACCCTTCCCCAAGTTCTCTGAGGAGGGTGGAGCAGGGGGCTGAGCAAGGACTGGCAGTGGGGGTGGCCAAGAGCAGCAGCTCTGCAGAGAGCCTGGCAAAACCAAGGGGAAAGTGACCTGTGAGGTGTAATCTGTTTTCAGGAAGGATCTCCTCTTCCTCAGGCTCTTGGTATATGTCAGCTCCTTCTCCTTCCTGTGTTTCTCCTTTGCTGCTTGCCTTGTGGTCACATCCTCCCCCAAGCTGTAACACCTTGCTTTCTTCAGGATGCAGGAGGAGCTGTCTGTACCCTCCTGGGATGTCATGTTGTAGCCTGCTGGCAAGAAAAAAAACCACCATGCAATTCAGGAAATATCCCCAGGCAGCAGAATATCCATGCATCTTACCTAGTGAGCCAAAAACCTCTTCATATAGATCCTGAGACTGCAGACATACATAGCTTGGCAGCAAAGCATGGCTGACAAATGCCAAAGCAAAGTCCCTCTCATGCTACGATCAAACACTCAGAACCAGCTATGTCAAGAAAAATAGAGTCTGGGGCTGTGGCCACAAAGACCAGTCTCCAGGGTTAGTAAGGAAGGGTGCTGGATAGTCTCTCCCCTCCTGACTGGAGTCACGTGGAGCACTGCACGTACATCTCCAAGCCTCCAGGTAAAACTGGCACCAGCAGCAGCTACAGAGAGCAGTGCCCACAGATGTAGAGTTCTTAACACTGAATAGAAACATTATCAGAAATTCCCAGCTGGATATTTAGAAGATAAAAATTTCCAGGTCACAATTTTGTTCCTGAACGTGGCATTGTTACTGGGCATGAATGGAGAAGCCCAATCTGCTCTAACCATACAACACACATTCTTAAGGGGTTCAGATAATGCTGGAAGGTAAGAAGCTCTTTCAGAAACAAGAACCTTCTCCTTTCCAAGAAAATAAAACTACCAGAGGACTGCTTGGCCACAGAGCACAGAACCACAGATCACCAGGTTGAAAAAGCCCTTTAAGCTCCTGGAGTCCACCCGTCCCTGTCCTGTGCTAAACCAGCTCCCTGAGCACCTCATCTCCCCTCTGTTAAACACCCCCAGGGCTGGGGACTCAGCCCCTCCCTGGGCAGCCTGGGCCAGGCCCTGACAGCTCTGCCAGGGAAGAACTTTGCCCTCCCAGCTGAGCTGACCCTGCCCTGGGGCAGCTTGAGCCCATTGCCCCTTGTCCCATCTCCTGTCCCCTGGCTGCAGAGACCATCGCCCACCTCTCTGCACCCTCCTGGCAGGGCAGGGGAGGTGGGGAGAAGGTCTCCCCTCAGCCTCCTCTTCTCCAGGCTCAACACCCCCAGCTCCCTCAGCCGCTCCTCAGAGGATTTGCCCTCCAGCCCCTTCCCCAGCCTGGTTGCCCTTCTCTGCACTCGCTCCAGGCCCTCCATGTCCTTCTGGCAGTGAGGGGCCCAGCACTGGGCCCAGCACTCCAGCTGCGGCCTCCCCAGTGCCCAGCCCAGGGGCACAATCCCCTCCCCAGACCTGCTGGCCACGCTGGGCCTGGCACAAGCCAGGATGCCCTTGGCCTTCCTGGCCCCCTGGGCACACTGCTGGCTCCTGGTCAGTCACAGTCACCCAACAATGTCCTTGACCCAGCTACGTAACATGCCCCACACCAGAAAATGATTTCTTATCTTGGGGAATGCATGGAACAATGATGTTTTACTGGTTTTAGCTCTCCTCAGCCTGAAAGAAGATGATGAGTGAAGGTACTGCCTGACAGTAGGAATATTTACCATAAAGTTTCCTGTCAGTGCAAGGACACACATCCTTCCTGCGTTCTATTTCTGGGACTCATCACACTTTCCATCACTGAAGATTCAGCCTACATAGAAGGATGCACAGAACCTAGGCAGCCTGCCGGCTCCAGCATCAGGCAGAGCTATATGGAATTCCTGCAGCAACCTGGAGACTCTCCAGAATGCCAAACTCATTAGAAAACTGACTTCTTCTGGCATCCAGTGCTTGGACATGATGACAAATCTCCCTGCAAAATTCCAGCTCTGACACTCTTTCTGCTGAAGAGTGACTTACAAGGAATGGGTGTTCAAAGGTCCTTCAAAACTCTTGGGAAAACTATGGAGACCTGAAAGATAATCCCTCCAGGAAGACTGATGGAGGGAAACAGGCAACACCCTAGCCCAGGGGTGAAAGAAAGGTCACCTGTATCAAGTGCAGGTTGGATTAGCAGAGAACATGTGCACTTGGATGCGATGACCTCGAAGCTCTCTTCCCACCCAGTGGTTCTGTGATTCTGTGGAGTAGGTGATTTACCTGCCAGGGCATCCAGAGGGCTGAGGCGGTCTGCAGCATCATAGAACTCCTCCTCAGAGCTGGTGTCCCCAAAGCCTGGGGGCGGTTCCAAAATGAGGTTGCTTGTCTCTGCCGTCTGCTCTGCTCCAGACGGTTCCTCTTCCTGGGCAGACCCATCTTCCCAAGGACTTCTTGGAGGGCTGCAGCTGACGTTGCTCCTCTCTGCAGGGGACACGCTGTAGCACAGGCTGTAATAGCCCATGCTGTTTCTCTCGGTCAGCTGGGTCTCCAGCAAAGACACACCAGTGTCCTCCCCTCTCTGCTCAGAGGGGCTGTCTTCACACCCAGGCTCCTCTGCCCGAGACACCTGCAAGAAACAGAAGTAGTCTCTGTGTTCTGCCGCGCTGGAGCCTCCTGCGGCGCGCACGGGGAGGAAGCTCTTGTCTGAACTGCTCATCTCCTGCACTGTTGGTGTACAGAAGTGGAAGAACTCTGGCCTGGAGGAAGAGCAGGCTTCCAACTCATCTTCCTCCAGGGCATCCATAGAGTCACTGGAGCCACTTGTCTTAACCCCTCTGCTCTCGGTGTTGGCCGAGTCCGAAGCCTCAGATGTGCTGTCTGGTGCACTGTCACCCCCATCACATGGATCTCTCCCTCCAGCTTGGGCCTTCGTGCTGTCGTTCTCCAGGCCGTGGAGCTCTCCCAGCTCCTCCTCCTTGCACACAGGATGGGTGCTGCTATATGCTATAGCAGTGTCCAAGCAATGCTCTGAGGAGGAATCCAGCTCCCAGGAGTCTTCAGAGTCACTACACATTCGAGATTCATACCCTGGGATTTAAACAAATCCATCAGCTTGTCCTTTGCGGGGGTAAAGGAGGAACAACCACACAAGGGTTATGAACTTGTCCACGCAGCAAGGACTCAAAGCCCAGAGAGCTCTGCCCTCCCTTTCTCATCAGCAAACAAGGTGAAGGTGCGGTCAGAGCTGCAGGACCGCAGCCCGTCAGCAGGGGCTTGGTGCCTCCTGCCTGCTTTGCCTAGTGTTACTCCAGAGCAGCAGCCAGCTAACTCCTAAGCCAGCAATGCTCCCGGGGCCGCAGTGACCCTGATGATGGACAGGACAGCACGGCAAACAGATCCTCTGGCCAGCAGAGGGGAAGTAGCTCAGGGCAGTAAGGAACGCCAGTGCTCGGTGACAGGTTTGCCTTTTCCATGACATGCACTTAGCCTGCACCTCTTGGGAAAAGCTGACAAGGACTGCTGCTCCTCCCCTGCCCAAGGCATCTGGGACGGATGGAAGCCTGGCACTGCCTGCACCAAGGCTGACAGGCTTTAATCACGTGCATAGGCTTCTGCACAACCCTGGGCTACTGCTCTGGCACAATGCTACATTCCCAAGGGTGGATAACACCTCTAATGCTACATCCACCCACTTTCCTCCCCATCCTTTGGCAAAAAAATGGCTGGTTTTATTTAAACCTTCTTCAGCTGAGACACGGTGCAGTTGCTGCTTTTTCTCTCCCCAGGTGAATATGGAGCCATTTGCATCCACGAACAGTCTGTAATAGCCAGTGATGAGGCAGACAAGATCTTTTGCACTGTTTGATTCCAGCAGCAGAGTCAGCAGCTTTTTGGGGTGGGTTTTTTTTTGGCAGGGAGGGGTGGGGGTGGTTCAGAGAGAAAACAGTAAACAACATTAGAACAGACAAACACTGCTTGTACCACAACCTGTAGGAACATGCCATGCACTGGAAGAAATATTCCCTCTCTTCCATACTGCCAACATTTTGAACGCTGCTTTGGCATGAGGCACAGAAGAGAAACTGGTTTTCACACTTTGTGTTTATTTGATGTGGCTCACTGATGGAGGACATCAGGAAGAATTCTTTTCCTGATTTATTTTGTATTCTTCCTACCATCTTTCCCTTCTGAGTCTGTTCTAAGCTGTTTGCACTGCTGACTGTACTGACCATCAGCCACATGTCAGACGTTGAAAAGAACAGATGGTGTGAACCACTCCCCCCCCTTGCTCCCCAGCACTGACAGAGCCACATCATGAAAGAACTGCTTACCTTCAGATCCTGCAGGTAGATTTTCACCATGCTCACTTTTTCAGACTCCTCTGCAAGCTCCACCCTGCTGATGTTTGCAAATTCTGCCAGACTTGTTATGATGTTGAGTTTATTATTGATAATCTGGCTGACCCCATACTTGGCACCCACCAGCAAGGCCACGTATGACTCTCTGTCCTGTAGCTGTAGGGGGGAGAGATTAAATCTGTAGACAAAATCCCAGCAGGATCCCATTCACCTGTGCTGGGCAGGGACTCCTCAGGCACCAGATCTTGTGTGGTATCTTTTAACACCAGACTCTGCAACTGAGCTGTAACCAGCTGCAAAGGGAGCCCCTTGTTACTTACAGGCTGTCAGGTCACCTGCTCCGGGCCGTTCTCTGGCTTGGGGACCGCCAGTTCCCCGTGCCCCCAAAGGAGGCGGCTCCAGGATGCACCAGCCATCTAGCAGATCCAAAGACACGGTCAGCAGCAGGTTCCTATCAGAAGTGCCACCTGGTAGGCTGTGCCAGACTGACCTAGTGAGACCTACTGGCACTTGCTGGAAACTTCAGGAAGACATTTATTGTTTTGGAAGAAATATCAACACTTTCAGTTAGTGTCAGACACTTAAAAAATGAATTAACACCCATCAGTTTGCACACAACTGTAAAGACTGGCATTACTGCAGCCCATCAGATGAGCCAGCAGTGGCCCCTGCAGCTGGGAAGGGCGATGGGATCCTGGGCTCCATCAGCAGAGGGGTGGCAGCAGGGACAGGGAGGGGATTGTCCCTCTCTGCTCTGCCCTCCCCAGCTGGAGTCCTGTGTCCAGAGCTGGGGCCCCAGGACAAGAGAGATGTGGGGCTGGTGGAAAGGGGTCAGAGGAGCCACGGAGATGCTCAGAGGGCTGGAGCAGCTCCCCTACGCAGAGAGGCTGAGGGAGCTGGGCTGGGTCAGCCTGGAGAAGAGAAGGCTGTGGGGGGACCTCACTGCAGCCTCCCCGTCCCTGAAGGGACCCCAGGAACAGGAGGGGAATGGGCTTGTTAAAGGGCAGAGACTGGCAGGACAAGGGGCTGGAGTGAAGCTGGAGGAGGGAAGGGGGAGAGGAGAGACTGGGGGGAAGTTCTTTGCAGAGAGAGTGGTGAGGGGCTGGAAGGGGCTGCCCAGAGAGGGGGTGGGTGCCCCGTCCCTGGGGGTGTTCAAGGCCAGGTTGGCTGGGGCCCTGGGCAGCCTTGTGTAGCTCCAGGCCTGGAGGTTGGTGTCCCTGCCTGTGGCAGGGGGTTGGAGCTCTGGGACCCTTGGGGTCCCTTCCAACCCATGCCATTCTATGATCATTCTATGATCAGTAAGGTCTTCCTCTGGTACAGACCTACCTATGCTACTCAGATGTCCAGACAAAAAAAGCTTGTGGGCCACCACCAAAAAAACTCCCCAAGAAACCTCTTGTCACAAGAGCTGTGTTCTTTTCTCATGGTGAGGTTTAAGCATGGCCAATATGTTTTATAGGGTTTTTGACCACATCCCAGGACATCTTATGTATTTTACAACATATAGAATCTAGATAGAGCTCATATGAAAAGCAAGAGTCGCAACTTTCAATGAGAAAAACCAGATGTAATGACTGTGTAGGCTGGTATGTTATTCACTTCTGTGGAGCTACAGTGAGTTATCCCAGCAGAATTACTTGCCAATATTTATCACAATGTCTCAGGAGAGGGAAATGCAGTGTGGCTGGAGCTGGCTGAAGGAGCATCACCAGAGCTGTTACATTTTCTACAAGCATCAAAGACAGGGAAGGAGACTCAGTAGGAGGTTGCTAGTCTCACATCAACAACCAGTTTAGAACAGTATTTAAACATTTCTGCTTTAGATGAGGTGGGTTTTTTTCATTAAGATATGATCTTACCCACTGGTGGAGAAAGAGGTGTCAAACTGTTTCTTGTGCCCTATCTTTGCAGCTATTGTCCAACTACATTGCCATAAAAGATGCACAAAGCAAAGCAATCAATAACACAGTATGCCAAAACCCAATTAGATAAAAAAACCAGCACTCATACCATCAGAGTGGCATTAAAGATCTTCCCATTGTACATCTTCAGGTCCCCCAGTATTTGCAGGTAGCTCAGGCGCATCTGGACTGCTGCAAGCATGTGCTTTGTTGTGCAAGAGAAAAGGTATTGTTTAGAAACACGACAGATGAGTAAGGTTTGACAGGCAGCCCATAGGCTAGAAGATACTCTTTTCATACAGAATTAGTATTTGACCAAGACATCTAGCTTGGTCTGGACAGACAATAGACCTGTACAGGACCATATACCCCGTTACCACATTTGCCATCTGGCAACCACAAGCAATCTGCAACAGAACACACTCTCCATGCAATCAGGGTGTGTGCAGCAGTGGGAAGAGACAAGAAAAGCAGCCAAGTGGTCCCACAGAGAAGGGACCCACGGCCTCTTTGGCCCTGAGAGCTGCTGCCACCATCCTGGGAGGCACTTTGAACCCAGGGGATGCACACTACCTTCTGCCGGGGGTCCAGCAACACCTGGTTCCGCTTCATGTGGTAGCTGATGGCTTTCTTGATGTCCTTCCCTCTCATGTTCCGAAGCAAAGTTGGTGAGATGAAGTTCTCAATTCCCCAGTCCCTCCTGCCAGAAAGACGTGAAAGGAACAAAAAGGGTCCCAGCTGTGAGGTGTCCCAGCAACACCGGAATGCGCAGAGGGCAGCTGGCCAGAGGCTGGGAACAGCAGAGGCACTGTGGCAGTCCAGGATGCAACAAGCCTCAGGGAAGTAACACGTCTGTATGGCTCATGCAACATGACTGCCTCACACAAGTTCCCTTCTGTGCACCTCTGCTACTAGATCAGGAGATGAGGTTGAAGGAACACACACTTCTATGCCTAAGGCTTGTGTGAGATTTGCAATCCCTGGTCTAGCTACAGATCAGAAACTCACTTTGCTTATGGACATGCCCAGATGTTACAGAGTCCATACTACTCAAGCAACTCAGCAAGTTAAAGACAGGAAGGCTTATGAAGCCACCTTGCCCTAAAATGACTGGTGCAACTAAGAGATTACAACCTCTTTGGGTCAGAGACAGTCTTTTATCAAGAGCTAAACACCAGGCAAACACTGAGCTGATGCCACTCTTAGTTGGCTCCTCCTTCTGCCAGGTTTAGTCACAACACAACACAGAAATCTGTGAACTTACTCAATGTATTTCAAGGATACTTTCTGTGGCTGTGCACAAGCATAGATCCTCTCCTGTATGTGCAGAGCAGCCAGACGTAATGCCACGCTGCATTTCATCTCCACGGCAAATCTCTCCTGAAGCACATCACTGCAGCTCTGGAACAACAGAGGACGATGGAAGCTCACGACTAATTCAGGATACGCCCTCCTCTGTGTGTCAGAGGGAGCCATGCAGTCCATTTAAACTTCTTTCCACTAAAAGCCACACATGTCAGTTGAACCAAGGATTTAAGGCAAGTTGAATCCCAATGTTCTATTCTGAAGTGCATTTCACATCTACACCACTGAACTGGCCTGAAGCATGCTTTGACTGGAACCAGAACTGAGAACTGGGTGAGAAGAGTTGCTGAAGCATGTGTAATGCTACCTGTAGGTAGAGATACTCAAAGGCAACTGGGTCTTCCTGCAGGAGATCCAAGGGATCCTTTGGCACAAAGCAAACTCTGAAGAGGCATCGATAGTCATGAGATTCTCTTTTCTGGACCACCTGCAACAGACAAACAGCATCATGCCACAACTACTGCTGTAATCCCTCCCTTCACAAATGTATATAGGAAGCCTTTGGCTTGTATGAACTCACAGAAATAATTTACAGATACTGGAAGTGGGAGGTCTGCAGATCAGACACTATCCTTAGCATATATGAATCACAGAATCCCAGCCTGGTCTGGGTTGGGAGGGACCCCAAGGGTCCCAGAGCTCCAACCCCCTGCCGCAGGCAGGGACACCAACCTCCAGGCCTGGAGCTACACAAGGCTGCCCAGGGCCCCAGCCAACCTGGCCTGGAACACCCCCAGGGACGGGGCACCCACCCCCTCTCTGGGCAGCCCCTTCCAGCCCCTCACCACTCTCTCTGCAAAGAACTTCCCCCCAGTCTCTCCTCTCCCCCTTCCCTCCTCCAGCTTCACTCCAGCCCCTTGTCCTGCCAGTCTCTGCCCTTTAACAAGCCCATTCCCCTCCTGTTCCTGGGGTCCCTTCAGGGACGGGGAGGCTGCAGTGAGGTCCCCCCACAGCCTTCTCTTCTCCAGGCTGACCCAGCCCAGCTCCCTCAGCCTCTCTGCGTAGGGGAGCTGCTCCAGCCCTCTGAGCATCCCCGTGGCTCCTCTGACCCCTCTCCACCAGCCCCACATCTCTCTTGTCCTGGGGCCCCAGCTCTGGACACAGGACTCCAGCTGGGGCCTCCCGAGGGCAGAGCAGAGAGGGACAATCCCCTCCCTGTCCCTGCTGCCACCCCTCTGCTGATGGAACCCAGGAGACCATTGGCCTTGCCATGGTCCTGTACAGATCTATTGTCTGTCCAGACCAAGCTAGATGTCTTGCTCAAATACTAATTCCATATGAAAAGAGTATCTTCTATTTCTTGACAAAGACACATTGCTAGTGTTCATAATTTTATCTTCAATTATTTTTCTGTTTTTCTCCTGAGGTAGCTTGGAAGTCCCCTGACAGCAAAACTTCATTAAGCATCCACTGATCTTACATACTTGCAGCATAACCAGGACAGAAGCTTTGAGGACATGCGATAATGACAGAGGAAGGTGCAAGCTTCTCTGCTTTTAAATTCAGTCATAAGATACAGCAGCCCTAAACAAACACTTGGATCATCATCATAATGTCAATACAGTGTTAAGACCCCTGAATCATAATCTTGGCATGTTTTATTCTGGTGCAAATCTCATACAAGCTGTCCAGCTAAAGCAAAGCAGAAATGCTCAGGCACACGCACGCAGTGGCTGGACACTGTCAGCTAGCAAACCTCTGTACCACAGTGGATCACCAGAGTCCACAGGATGGAGACCAGACTCCCAAGTAGACACATCCTCACAAATCACATCAGCCCATAATTAGTAGCAGAGGGACAGAATTACGAATGGGGATAGGCTCCTGTCTGCAGGGCATAAACTTGTGATTTAGAATTAAATCAAAGCAGCATCTTACTGGATTAACTCTGACTACCTAGGGAATGCTGGGTGTGCTTCTGTTCTAATTAGCTGTCCTGGTTTTGGCCAGGATAAGAGTTCATGTTCTTTCCAGCAGCCAGTGTGGTATGGTGTTTGGGAGCTGGGATGGGAGCAGTGCTGGTAACACAGGGATGGTTTATTTGTTGCCAAGCAGTCAAGGACTTTTCAGATCTTTGTATTTCCCTGCTAACAAGAAGGTGGGGGGCACCCAGGTTGCTGGGGGAGACACAGCCAGGACAGGTGTCCCAAACTGGCTGAAGGGGATATTTGATGCTAGTGATGTCATGCCCAGCATAAAAGAGGGGCTGGTGAGGGAAGGAGAGCCTGGCTCCAGGACACAGGGTTTCTAGGAGCGTCCAGTTTCGGGACAGCTCTGACCTGTACACCCTGTTTTGTGTATCACCAGTTTTGTATATTTTGCTATAAAGTCCTATTATTATTATTTCTGTTTTTCTCTGTCGTCCTAGTAAGCTGTCCTTATCCCAACAAGTGAGGTTTAGGGTGGGGTTTTTGCCTTTCTTTCCTCCCCCACACCCTCTCAGGGAGCGAGTGGCTGTGTGCTCCTCAGCTCTCAGCTGGGGCAAAACCATGACAGTATCTCAAGTAGTCCTCTGTAGATGGGCCTGTCACACAGGTGGCACAAACCACGCTCGCTCTGCATGGTCCCAGCAACAACAGCCCACAGGTGGGCTCTCTAAATGGAGTGAGAGACACTTCTGAAAGTGCCATTTCTCCAGGGGCTCTGGTTAATGCAGTGGTAACAGTGGTAACACAGGCAACAGGCAGAGAAAAGGGGACAGCAGCTTTGGAGACAGAGCCAAGCCTTCTGCCTCTTGTGACCCTTGCAGAGCTGTGCTCTCTCTGCATCTCCCTGGCCACGTCTGGTGCCCCTCCCCAGCACGGCTGTGGGGCTCCCCTCACCTGCTCAATGAGCTCCTCTTCATGCAGCAGGTGGATCTTTGCCACGTTGTACTGCTCCTCCAGAGCGAGGGCGAAGTGTGCGATGCTCTGGATGGAAAGCTTCTCCTTCAAGGTCAGAACAATGTCCTAGGAAGAGAAAGCACATAGGTGTAGGTGGGGAGAAGGTCTCCCCTCAGCTCCTCTTCTCCAGGCTCAACACCCCCAGCTCCCTCAGCCGCTCCTCAGAGGATTTGCCCTCCAGCCCCTTCCCCAGCCTGGTTGCCCTTCTCTGCACTCGCTCCAGGCCCTCCATGTCCTTCTGGCAGTGAGGGGCCCAGCACTGGGCCCAGCACTCCAGCTGCGGCCTCCCCAGTGCCCAGCCCAGGGGCACAATCCCCTCCCCAGACCTGCTGGCCACGCTGGGCCTGGCACAAGCCAGGATGCCCTTGGCCTTCCTGGCCCCCCGGGCACACTGCTGGCTCGTGGTCAGTCACAGTCACCCAACACCCCCAGGCCCTTCTCTGCCTGACCACGTCCCTTGGAAACCTGTGCCAGTGATCTACCACCCTCATATTGAAGGTATATATTTCCTAATATCCAACCTAAAATCTCCCCTTTTCCAGTTTAAACCATCACCCTTGTCCTAGTGCCCCATGCACTCAGGAACAGCTTTTCCCCAGCTTTCTTATGGCACCTTTCAGGCACTGGCAGGCTGCTGTAAGATCTCCCCACAGTCTTCTCTTCTCCAAGCTGAATAAGCCCAACTCTCCCACCCTGTCTTCACAGGAGAGGTGCTCCAGCCCTCTACTCATCTTTGTGGCCTCCTCCGGACCTGTTCCAACAGTTCCATGTCTTTCTCATGTTGGGGACTCCAGAACTGACACAGTACTCAAGATGGGGGTCTCACAAGAGCAGAGTAAAGGGGGAGAATTACCTCTCTTGACCTGCTGGCCATATTCCTTCAGATGCAGCCCAGTGTAGGGTTGGCATTCTGGCTCCTGAGAGCACATTTGTGGCTCATGTCGAGCTTCTCAATAGGTCAACAGGTCTGTGTCCAGGTGGAGGCCAGTGGCAAGTGGGTTCCCCCAGGGGTCTGTCTTGGGACCGGTGCTCTTGAACATCTTTATCAGTGACAGGGGTGATGGAATTGAGTGCACCCTCAGCAAGTCTGGGGATGACACCAAGCTGAGTGGTGTGGTCGACACCCCAGAAGGAAAGGAGCCATCTGAGGGATCCTGACAGGCTGGAAAGATGGGCCAGGGGAACCTGATGAGGTTCAACACTGCCAAGTGTCAGGTGTTGCAATTGGGCTGGAGGAATCCCAGACATAGACACAGCCTGGGAGAAGAGCTGCTGGAGAGCAGCCCTGAGGAGAAGGACCTGGGTGTCAGGGGGCATGAGAAACTCCCCATGAGCAGCAGTGGCTCCTGCAGCTGGGAAGGGCGATGGGATCCTGGGCTCCATCAGCAGAGGGGGGGCAGCAGGGACAGGGAGGGGATTGTCCCTCTCTGCTCTGCCCTCCCCAGCTGGAGTCCTGTGTCCAGAGCTGGGGCCCAACACAAGGAAGATGTGGGGCTGGTGGAGAGGGGTCAGAGGAGCCACGGAGATGCTCAGAGGGCTGGAGCAGCTCCCCTACGCAGAGAGGCTGAGGGAGCTGGGCTGGGTCAGCCTGGAGAAGAGAAGGCTGTGGGGGGACCTCACTGCAGCCTCCCCGTCCCTGAAGGGACCCCAGGAACAGGAGGGGAATGGGCTTGTTAAAGGGCAGAGACTGGCAGGACAAGGGGGATGGAGTGAAGCTGGAGGAGGGAAGGGGGAGAGGAGAGACTGGGGGGAAGTTCTTTGCAGAGAGAGTGGTGAGGGGCTGGAAGGGGCTGCCCAGAGAGGGGGTGGGTGCCCCGTCCCTGGGGGTGTTCAAGGCCAGGTTGGCTGGGGCCCTGGGCAGCCTTGTGTAGCTCCAGGCCTGGAGGTTGGTGTCCCTGCCTGTGGCAGGGGGTTGGAGCTCTGGGACCCTTGGGGTCCCTTCCCACCCAGACCAGTCTATGATTCTATGGTTCTCGTCCACCAGCACCCCCAAGTCCTTCTCTGCAGGGCTGCTTCTCTATCAAGTCATCTCCCAGCCTGTATTGATGATGAGAATTGCCCCAACATAGGTGCAAGACCTTGCACTTGGTCTTATTGAACCTCACGAGGATCACATAGGCCTACTTCTCCAGCTTCTCCAGGTGGATGTCTGCACCCCAAAACAAAAAGCCAGCAATGTAGCCAGCACGTCAAACCACCCATCTCCATTGCTGCCAGTCAGCTGGTACGGCCAGGAGCCAAGAGAACCACAGGGCAAGCACAAGATAAAAGAACAACACCACTTTTCAGCAGATCAGGAGGACAAGGTAGGGAAACTCCTCTGAGGAGCGGCTGAGGGAGCTGGGGGTGTTGAGCCTGGAGAAGAGGAGGCTGAGGGGAGACCTTCTCCCCACCTCCCCTGCCCTGCCAGGAGGGTGCAGAGAGGTGGGCGATGGTCTCTGCAGCCAGGGGACAGGAGATGGGACAAGGGGCAATGGGCTCAAGCTGCCCCAGGGCAGGGTCAGCTCAGCTGGGAGGGAAAAGTTCTTCCCTGGCAGAGCTGTCAGGGCCTGGCCCAGGCTGCCCAGGGAGGGGCTGAGTCCCAGCCCTGGGGGTGTTTAACAGAGGGGAGATGAGGTGCTCAGGGAGCTGGTTTAGCCCAGGATGGGAATGGCTGGACTCGATGATCTTCAAAGGTCTCTTCCAACCTTGTGATTCTGTGATTCTTTAGAAAGTGTCATAGAACTGGTGAAAAACACTTCTTCCTATCACTAAACAAGAATTTGAGACCATCTCTTCCCAAATTTGACTGAAACTGGTGTTTAAATTGTATGGAGAATTCTGCTGGAACACTGCCATGGATATAGCTTGTAAGGAATGAGGTAACACTAGACAGTACAAATTGCAAGAGAACCCCTCTGACTCACTCCAGGTTCTTAAGTTCAACGTAAGTATCGGACTCATCTCAGCAAGGATCTCTCAGACAGCAGAGGAATTTTTCACAACACTTAACCAAGGAAGCATTTTAGCAATTTCAGTGTTTCTTTGAGTGTGCTGGTGCAGGCTGCACTCAAATCCAGGAGGGTCAGAGGCAAACAACTCAAGTTAAACCTGAAGAGCTAATCCTTCTTCTAAAAAATAATTCCTTGCAAGTGGGCATTGAAATCTCCCTTTGCAATTCATCTCCCCTTTTCCTTGCTACCTCCTCGGTTCACTCTTTTCCTTTCCTATGCCCTGCAAGTCACAAGACTTGCAAAGACTCACTTGCATGAGATACCAGAAGAGTTTTGTGATGTTTGGATGAACTAGACAAACTCCTCCTTTTTAGGGCAGTTTTCAATGAGTTATAAATAAAATCTCCTTGCTTTTCCCCTTGATATTCTTGCAGCCTAGTAACTCCAGGATGCCTGTCCATCATGTCTCTTTTCCACAGTAACTGCACTGCTGCAGGACATCGTCCTTTGAAGAAAGTATGGCCTCCAGTCATGGTGCACAGCAGAGTCTTCCCATCTCCAGTGTAAACTCTGAGCAACTCAAAAGATCAGGCTAGAAAACCTTACAAGTTTGTAAGCCTATGTCTAACACAGCAATTATGGAAGGTGCTAGACTAATGGCTCTGGAGAGCAGCACCTTGTACTGTGAATAACGTACAGTAACTTGTCCATAATGCCTCCAAACACAAGGGGAGGTGGTACTACTTTTCCATCCCAAGGGGCTAATCAGTTTGTGTCTGCAAAGGGAAATGTTTTCACCAGTGCAGACAGGAGGCTGGAGCATGCACAGGGCACCTTAAATAGCAACTGGCACAACTGCACTCGCTGACTTCACATGACATCCCAACCTGGACTTCACTGTCCAGGTGACAGCAGGAGATATTCTCCCACTCAAGGATGCACAGTGCCACTGCTATATTAAATGTCTCCCCCTCTGTGTTCTGCCATGTGATTTCCAAGGAAAGCAATGTCTGTGCAGACAGCTGCTGATCTGCTGGTCCCTCATCAACCTGTACTCTTGCCCAACTTCAATCCCACTTCACACAGCCAAGTTCCTGCAAGTCATGTGAAGATCAGCTGCTGAGAAGAAAGCAGAGGTGAACCAAAGCAACACCTCCTCTGCAGAAAGGTCAGGGAAAATCCAGTGTGTTCAGTATCAGCCAGCAATCCATTTCCTACTATTTGGCCAATACAACCACGAGGTTGCAAGTTCCGCTTCACGCGTCTTTGCTGCTGGATTGAAGTCAGGTGATGGAAACAAGGATAGACAACCAAGCACTGTTACCTTCACAGTAGTGCTCATCTCAAACCTGAAAGCCTTCGTCTGTCCATTTTCCAAGTACACCTTGAGAACGTTGGGCATACAGAGAAGAGAATTCCCCTGCAGAACAAAAGCAACATTACCCTTCCAGGCACCGAGCTGCTCTGCCTGACACAGCACGTCCTGGTATAAATTAAAATCTTCCTCTGCTTCTGCAACCTTTTCCCGTGGCATCAAGGTTTAATCCCTGATTATGCTCCTGGCACGGAACAAGGGAAAGGGAGCAGCATAACAAATGCCTTTACTGTAGAACTCCATCCAGTGCAATAGCTGCACATGGCATAGATATGCCCACTGTTCAGTTCCCACGTGGCACAGGAAGATCTGGCAGATACTAAAAGCTAAGAGCCATCCTCTCTGCTCATTAGCAGAAAAGCAGCAGTGTCTGCTGGAAAAGACATCTTCCCATTACTGGGCACCAGACAGCACTAACCACACACCGACACCTTCCCAGTGGCAGCAGCCCTGACTTACACTCAAGAGCTGTTCAAACTCTCCATGGTACCATGAACAGAACTTGCACACCATGGGAAGGCTGCAGGATTCAGCTAAACGTGCAGTGGTACTTTCACTGAGTATTCCCCTAAGATTAGTGATCCTGGAGCTTCTGATGTCACCAGAGTTTCTTCAGATAGGTCTCAAGTGCATTAGACAAGGCAGTGACTCCCACAGCAAAAGCACCGGTATTAGGTGCTCTGAGAAGGGTCAGGGATTTGCACCTTCCTCCTCCTTTTCAGCCTTCCTCTTCAGTGCTGAGAAGGTTTACTCCCCCACCCTTAGCCTTCTCGTTCGGCCTATCTTTCTCATGTTCTTGGACCAGCAAGTTCCTCCAGGCTTGAGAGAACTCATCTACATGACATTTACCTACATGACGTGACAGCCTCAAGGACGAGAGTGGCATTTCTAAGAGGACCTCTCCTATGTTTCATCTGCTGTAAATTCCAAAACCTCGGTCCCTCCTGACAGAGAGCTCATATACCCTGGATCAAACATCACACTTCGGAGTCGTGGCCCTCCCCTCCCTTTTGCAGGGTTCAGTGTCACTACAGATACCCCTGAGGAAAAAAGAAGGAACACTGATGCTATTCCCAAGCCCAGTCTTTCCCTCCTTCCTGCGTAGCAGCGTGAACACCTTTCATCTTTGATGGGGTTTGGGTTCTCCAGCAGTTTCAGGAGAGGATACATTTTCTCTGGTAGCTCCTGCAGCCACAGGTTATCATATGAACAGGGCCTTGTGCAGCCAGAACACAGCAAAACTTGAAATCTACACTTAATTTGTATATGAACTTCTGTATCACCACTCTCCTGGTCCGATCCAATTAGCTAGCCAGAACACCCATATGGGATTTCTCTGCTTCTGTGTAGGCTTTAATAGACTACTCTGAATTAATTCCAAGAGCTTCTGCTTGCCTCAAGCAGCTGTGCCCCTCCTGTGTTGTCTGCTGCAAGGTTGATTTATTCCACGTTACAGATGGGGCCACAGGTCCTAATACTACACTGACTGATGCTGACTGGAGCATCCCCAGGGGCCTGTCTCTCGTTCAGCTGTATGGAAATGCATAAGTTTGCAACACAAAATGGAGGCTCATTGAGGTTTATTAACAATTTATGGTCCCAAACTGGAGTTTCAGGTTTCAACGGCAGAATGCTGTCTCTGGGTTCCTTCCAGTTGCCGCAAAGATCATTTAGCAAGGGTCCATTAAGCTGACAAGAGCAGTATATTTACTGAAACAGGAGGCTTTAGAGTTTTCCAGGGTCGTAATGCCCATTTTGGCTGTCTTCATGCATTAGTCTGCTGAAAGGACAGCATTTCTAAAACGCTCAAGCGGAGTAGCTGCTGTCTGTGGTGAACATTGCTTTTCCAGAAAGAAGTCATAAATATGCAACAAATTTATCCACTCTTCTTTTGTGCTAGTATTTTACTGTTCAAAGCAGGGTCAATATCCAACTAGTGAAAAGAGAAGCTAACACCAGTGGGGCCCCAATACCCTAATTAATTTATGTTACCTTTAGGTTCTCATTAAATGAATGGCAAACTATATACTGGTTGTGTGCCTCCCCTCCACTGGCAAAGGTGTGATGAATTTAGCTCGGCTGAATAGTGAGAGAGGCTCTGCAGGAAGCCCAGTGTACAGCTTCTTCAGACCCACCTTGCAATCAGTAAGGGAATGACACAGATCTGAGACCTCTGTGTGCTGCAATACCCGTGCCCAACAGCATCAGGAAAGCTCCTAAGCAGACACGAGTGTGAACCTCCAGCTATAAGAAAGAGCAAACTGCTGGCATCTTCAGGTCTGGCCACATCCCACGGCCAGCCTTGCCCAACGCCTCCCAGTCAGCTCTGCCTGGGACTCCCAGCCCTGCCTCGTGAGCTCTGTGGTCTGTGTGTGACATCTGCCAGGGACATGAGTAGTCTAGTACCTGGCTTCTGTGTCAGGAAGGGTGGCCCTGCTGCCATAGTACTCAGGTGGGATACCAGACAGACTTGCCATTAAGATCTGAGGCATGTGAACACAGCACTTGGTAGAGCACAGATGATCCTTGCAGCAGCTCAAACACATCTGGCAACAACTCAGCAGGAAGGAAAGGATCCCAGCATCTAGAGGGACTTACTGGCAAATGTGTGAGAAGTCACCCCTGGCCCTCTCCTCTGGAGAGCAGACCAGAGGAAGAGGAGTCCTGACACATCTGGAGTCAGGCACAGGTGCCAAAGCATTCACACCGTGCAAGAAAGGAAAAGTCAGCAGAGTTAAAGACTCCCAGCTGACACCAGTCCATCCCAACCACACTGAGCTCAGGATGTTACATGTAAGGATTGTTCTCACTTCAGGGAAGCTACAAGCCTTCTCACTACTTGTCCTTTTCTAGCAGGGGCAGACATGCATCTACCCAGCTCATCTGCTACCAGTGCTACAAACCCTGTGATAAATTTGCAGCATTCTTCCAGTGACACAAAATCTTGTTTCACCCAAGAACACACTGGCTCAGCTTACAGATGGTCTATTATGGAGGCATCTGTGAATGCTCTGTGAAAACCCTCTGCAACAGTATGAAAGGCAACAATCCATTACCCTGTAAGCTAGAGAATGTACATCAAATTTAAAAGCAAAGTCACCAGCACCAAACAGCCTAAACATAATGCTACCTGGGCACTGCTGAAGGCCAGGAAGAGATACCCCAGTGACATTCACAGCAAATAAACCTGGCTCAGACAGCAGGATTCACCTCTCATCTTTAGGGTTGGGATTTGTCATCCCCAAACTTCTGTCTAGGTTGACTATGGAGGGTTTAGCACTTCAAGAGATGACTATGGCATCCCACAGCTGTGTAACACTTTTAAGGTTTCCCTGATGGTTAAAAGACAAAAGAAGTACATGCAAATATCCTCCAGTAGTCTAAGCAAGCAAATCAAAGATTAAAACCCTCTGAGGATGCCAGCGCTTTCTCTCAACCATCAGTGAGCCCAGGAAACAAGCTGGGTCCAGATGCCTGGATGCATATCCAGGGCAGACTAGCACAGTGAGGCTGTGGTCCCTCAGTTGGTGCTGTTCCTGGTAGTTCAACGCAGTGTCTGTCTGCAGGAGTGACCCCCTTCTTCCCAGCATGCAGGGCCCACGGTGCCCCCACTGACCTGTGTGTGTCCGTTCACCAGCACTTCCTCTGCAAACCGCACTTTCACGGGGTTTGTTTTGAGCCTTGCCCTCTTTTCTGCAGTAAGAAACGATGACTTAGGCCCACCCTGAAAAAATAACAGCACTTTAATTGGCAGCTCACTCCTTCTGTGGTTACCTATGAGGCAGAGGCCTACAGGACCGTCCGGGGTGCAACCACAGCCCATGCTGAAGCTGCTTGAGCCACACTGTCTCCCACTTACAGACAGAGGTGCTGCTAGAGGTCTCTCAGCCTCCAGACTTGCTACACACCTTTTTGACCTCTTTGGGTGGTTGCTGCCTTCTGAACCCAAACCCAGACATCCAGCCAGTGGACACATGCGAGACATGCTGTACAGAACTCCTAACTTCACTGTATGTGAACCAGTTACTGTGTTCAGGCATCTCCCCAGCTCCTGCAATGAAGCCAGGCTGCGGCAGAAGTACTGTTAACCTACCCACAGCTGGCTTTCAGTGGGGCTACACAGTACCATAAACCAACCCATGCAGAGTGCCATGCAGAGACAGACAACCCCCCGTCAGTGTTAAACAAGGACTGGGCTGTGTATGCAGCACTTCCCAGCTCAGATGGGGTTTCCAGAGCATACTCTCACATTGCAAATGTGTAACAAACCCACTCAAGGCTGAAAAGCTAACTTGGCTTCATTGCACTGTTGTCACATAACCATTCCTTCACCATGACAGGGACCTATCAAGCTCGCAAGACACCAGATGAGCCCAGGAACCCTCTGAGTTCTTGTGCCCAAATGCTCTGCCCTTGTAAAGCACGGTATTCCCTAAGAATACAGAGGCAGAATTCCTCAGTATCCTCTCAGACAGTTTCAAGATAGAGCAATTCCTACCCTCCTGCCAGAGGCAAGGGTGCCTCAGACCTGCCATGGCCCTGTCTTGCTCTGAGGCGATCTGGCAAGGATGGAGGAAGGGAGGCAGGCAGGAGTCTCTGCACCTGGCCAGCAAGCCCTTCCAGAGTCTGCAGGGCCCTGCGGAGCATCACACCCCGCGGCTGCCCTGAGGAGGGACAAGGCCTCCCGCATCCCTTCCAACGTGGCCAGAGCAGCCCAGGCAGAGGGTCTGGTATCCATCGATGGGAGGCGTTACCTCTCAGCAATAAGCACAGCTGCCTTCAGAGTGGGGCAACAGCCAACCCCAAACCCAAGATAAGCCTTGGCTGTATTTGGAAGTGTCCTTAAAGTGACCTGCAAATGAAAAAACAAAAATGGGTTCGTGCCCCATTTGCTTCTCAACAATGCATGAAGGCCTGTGATGGGTGTTCCAAATCCCACAAAGGGTTTTCCAAATCCTTTTCTCTCTGAAAAGCAACTGCATTTCCCCCCACCCCGCCCCAGTGCATTCAGGTGTTTCTCAAGAGCTAGACCAAGCAGTGGCAACACTGACAGCCAATGCACTTAGGCAAGGGAGATCAGATTAACAAAAGATCATTGTTCAGCAGGTTTGTTTAAACTTTTTCTGGTTACTTTGGCTTTGTGCACATCCATTGGAGTCAACACCTGGGAAACCCTGGGCAGGAAAAACATATTTAAGGAACTTTCTTCACTGAATGGCCAAGAAACCCGATGACCTTAAGCCTGAGAGTTCCAGTTACTCTTCTGAAGGAATCACAGTTCTTATTTCTATGAATAAGTCAAAATAATAAAAAAACCACCCAACCTCCTAACAAATGAAAAACAATTCCAAAATGCTTTCTAGGGTAGGGTGGAGGGAAATTCCCCCTCAGGCCACTTTCATACATCACAAGAAGCCAAAAAGCACACAAACCCAATTTTGTCCTTGCTTTGCAGCTCAGCTTTTACACGCTGTGAAGCCCACGTGGACAAACACATCATGTTGGCAGTACATGCCTTCTGTGGAATTCTACGGTACAGGAATGGGCAATCAGCATCCAAGTCCCATACTAAAACTTCTGTTCCCAAAGTATGGTCCACACCCAGGTCCCAGCCATTAACCAGAGCCTGGAGAAAGAGAGATAGGTTTTTCCAGCACTCATAAAGGAAAATCTCAAGAGCTTCCAAGGACCACCTAGGGCAGATGCTGAGCCTGCAGCCTTGGCACCTCCCTTTTGTGTCCAGGTGGGTCCCTGTGGGCCAGACAGCCCCAGCACACAGGGAGCACTCTGGACTGTTTTCTGAGGGCTGGCCACAACTTGCTGAGACCTGCCTGCAACTCAGATGATGTGGCCTCTTGGCCCCTGCAAATCCCACTGGACCCTCATAACTCCTGACGGAGCCTCCAGCTCCAGGGACCATGGGCTCAAACTGCTCAGCAGGCCTGTATGACAGGCTCTGCAAGCTGCCCTGGCGCTGCAAAGAATGCAAAACCCTTCCCAAAGGGTGGGCATGAAAGCAGAGGACCCTCACAGCTCCCTCATGGCTTCAGCTTCAGTTGGGCCCTTGCATCCTAAATGCCAGCCCAGTCACCCCACCTTCCCCGTGGGCCACCCTGCCAGCCATGGCTGCCTGGGGCAGTGCTTCTGAGTGCAGAGAGTGCTGAAGAAAGGCCATTTACCGACGTGCAGCGCAGGACAGTTAGGAGGAGCTCGTCACCAGCCTCCCTGTAACAGAGACATGCAGTCAGCCAGGGTCAGGAGCTGCCCACGCCTTCCTCCCAAGTGTGGTAGCAGATGGCACCAGTGAGGCCTTTCGCCTCTCTGCCTGCTGTGAGGGAAGGCTCTTGGCCAGGCAGGGAAGACCTGGCAAAATACTGCCACAGTACAGGAAAGCAGGGGAATCCTTCTCTCCTGGGTTTCTGTGCTCTTCAACCACAGGGTGTGCTTGTTCCTGTGGGACAGGCCCCCACTGAGTGCAAGCACCCCAGGAGGTGTCATGGTTCTCCTCCATGGGGGAAGCCAGCCCCAGACAGCCCTCGCAACCCCCGGGAGATCGAGTACCCGCACGTCTCTCAGCCCTCCGCCGCCTCCTTCCTGCAGGACCACACCTGATGATGTCAGCTGCTCGTTCAACAGACACGTCATCCACCGCAGTACAGTTTATGAGGAGGAGCTGGTCACCAGGCTGCAGCTTCCCTTCAGCAGTGCTCCCTGCAGGCAACCAGCACCCTGTTAGTCATGACACCATCACACTGGCAGACCTTCTCCTACCACGGACACTTGCTGCAAGATCCTCTTCCCACCCAGCAACTGCCCCTGGATGGAAAAATAAAAAGGGCTCCAAGGATGCTTGGCCCTGGTTCCAGCTGGTGTTTCACTGCCCATGTCCATGCCACCTCCCTTGGGCTGCCCTTTGGCCCTACACCACAGAAAATCACTCTTGCACGTTTTTTCCCTTGTCACAGGGTGTGCAGCAGGAGAGCTCCCAGGAAACCACAGGAGGACTCGGGGTGTGAAACAGTGCCTTGCCCTTTGCTCACCTGTGAGCTGTGGGCCTGCAGAAGGCTCCAGGACCTGGGCAGCTGACACAACACAGTGATGCCTCTCTGCCTGGTCTGTACCTTGGCCTGTCCCTGCTGGTCACATTCCAGCAGCTGACTCTGTACAGTGCACAGGCTAGGGCTCAGGACTGCCAGCATGCTGCCATCCAGAGCAGGGTGCTGCAGCAGTCCCCAGATGTGGGCTGGATTTCCAGCTGGATTTCCAGCATGACAACTCCCCTCTGCATCTTGGGAGAACACAGAAGACATCTCTTAGCCACAATGTCTGATGAAAGGACCCACCACAAGGGGAAAGGATGGCTTCTGAACCTTGCTTTCTAGGAGGGTAGCAGCCACAGGATCCACGGGGCTAGTGAGCAGGTGGAGCTCTGGTCTGAGAAGCAGGGCCACATGTGCAGTCCCCAGCTTGCTGGCTGAGGCACACCACTGAATTTCCCTGCCAGACAGGTTTATCCCACACCAAAAGACAGGACTTAAAAGGACAGGTTGCTTTGTGTCTGTTTTAGCAAAATGTTGATTATTTCTGATGAGGAAAAAAGAAAAGTTTAACAGAAAATTTCCCCACTACTTAGACCTCAATACTCTCAGCTAATTCAGCTGTGTTACACATGGGAAGGGGCAGAAAGAGAAAACTTCTCTGAAAAGCACTGTGAAAGGACAGAGACCATACCACAGTGCCTTTATGCTAAACATCCTAAAGGCACAAGCACTTGGACAGGTCATTGCCCCAGGCAGCTGGGGGATGCCACAGCTCACAGGGGCAGCCCTCCAGCCACCATCCCCACAACACCTGTCTGCTCACCTCAGGCATGAGGCATGCTCATAATGACAGGTAAAAAGCAGGCATTATTGTGTACTCAGTAAAAGCACAGAAGGTAAAT
Source organism: Gallinula chloropus (assembly GCF_964237585.1). Taxonomy (NCBI): domain Eukaryota; kingdom Metazoa; phylum Chordata; class Aves; order Gruiformes; family Rallidae; genus Gallinula; species Gallinula chloropus. The sequence continues at coordinate 174,890 of NC_140089.1, read as the reverse complement.
AAACATTTTTAAAATCACAGTTTTTTGATTCAAAATCCCCAAGCCACCTTGAAAGCAGGAGTTGCATCCCTTTCCTAACAGGAAGAGTTCTTTTGTTTGACTTAAGCAGAACTTCATCTGTGTTGCCTGTAACTAGCAGTCATCCCTCTCCATGTTACAGGGCTTGCAGCCCAAAGAACGTTTTCAGCAGCAAATCACCAGGGCTGCTGCAGAATAGGAACTCTAAAACTAGATGATTTTTTTCCCCTTTGCATTTCAGGTGAAGCACCAGGAAGAACTTTGCTATGAAACAGCTCTTTGCATTCCTGAAGGTTAGCTGGCTCTGAGTGCAAGTGAAAGATTAGCTGTGAAGCCGTCATCAGCTTAGATTTGCTCCATGCCATCAGCATCAGGTAGATGTTCAAGCACTCTCTCCTTCACAGGCACACAGGCTTTTTCCCTAGTTGACCACTAAGGCCATGTGGGACAGCTCAGGCTTCTCACAGCTGTGATTGTAAGGAGAAGGAAGAGGTGCTTACCTGCAGTAACAGATGCAATCGTAAGAGGAAGGCTTGGACAAATCTCGAAGCCGTAGTGATTGAGGACCAAATCTTTGTACACTGTGACAGTCAGTTTGACACGGCTGGGCAGCTGGGCACTGCCATCACTGGTGCTCTCTGTCACAGATACTCTGCCCCTGTGCAACAAGAAGCTCGTGAACAATTATGATATAATCACAGAATCACAAGGTTGGAAAAGACCTTTAAGCCCATCGAGTCCAACTGTTCCCATCCTGTGCTAAGCCAGATCCCTGAGCACCTCATCTCCCCCCTGTTAAACACACCCAGGGCTGGGGACTCAGCCTATCGCTCCAGGCTGTTCAGGTCCCTCTGAAGAGCCTCCCCATCCTCAGGCAGATCAACACTTCCTCCCAGCTCAGTGGCATCTGCAAACCCACTGAGGGAACATCCCAGCCCTTCCTCCAGGTCAGTGACAAAGATGTTGAACAGAACTGGAGCCAGGACTGAGCCCTGGGGGTGCCGCTCGTGACCGGCCTCCAGCTGCATTTGGCTCCATTCAGCCTTTGGGCCCGGCCATCCAGCCAGTTTCCAACCCCGCTGAGGCTCCCCCTGTCCAGCCCAGTGGCAGCCAGTTTCTCAGTCAGAATGCTGGCAGAAACCGTGCCAAAGGCTTTCCTGAAGTCCAGGCAGACACATCCACAGCCTTCCCCTCGTCCATTCAGTGGGTCGCCTTGTCACAGAAGGTGATCAGCTGAGTTTGACAGTATCTGCCTTTTGTAAACCACGTTGACTGGGCCTGAGCCCCTGCCCATCACCCAGAAGATACTTTATCAAGAGGCGTAGATCCACACACACCAACTATCAGTGGGCTGCCCCAAAGAGGCCAGCATTCCTCTGGGTACCCACTGTGGCTCCACACAGGCCAGCAGTGATCCCTCAGGAAGCTGCAGGCATCAGACCATTGTCACCAGCTGGTTGTAACCACAACTCTTTCAGCCACCCATAGCCTGGTGTGGAAGAACTCCAGGTGTGCCCCACAGCAAGCCCTGACCTCCAGAGATCACAGCGACACTTTTACCCATCAAGGCAGTAAAAGAATTTACAGCTCTCTGCTTCTGCCAGGATCCAGCCCAGCTTAACTTTGATATACTGACATTAGGAAAGGAAGGCAGCTGTAGGCTAGGATCCCTTGTAAATGCAACTCAGTCTTGCCCTAAAAACATGGGGTGATGTTGGGGACACAAAGACAAGTACAACTCCACATTCAAGAAAAGCCTATTTTGCACTGAGCAGTGTTGTATTTCTGTAGATATGGCTTACAAAACCAGAACTGGTGAAAGCAGGAACATCTGTCCCCAGAAACCTAGGAGGATCATAGAATCACAGGGGCTGGAAGGGCCCCCCAGAGCCCATGGGGTCCCACCCCTGCCCAAGCAGGGTCCCCAGGACAGGTCAGGGCTGGAATCTCTCCAGAGAAGGAGACTCCACACCCCCTGGGCAGCCTGTCCCAGGGCTCCCTCACCCTCACTGCCAAGAAGTTCTTCCCCACATTGGGGGGAACTCCCTGGGCTCCAACTTGAGCCCATCGCCCCTTGTCCTGTCCCCACAGACACTGAGCAGAGGCTGCCCATGGCCCCTGGGTCCCACCCTTCAGCTATTGATCCCCATTGATCAGATCCCCTCTCAGGCTTCTCCTCTCCAGGCTGAACAGCCCCAGCTCCCTCAGCCTTTCCTCCCAGGGGAGATGCTCCAGGCCCTTCATCCCCTTCGCAGCCTCCTCTGGACTCTCTCCAGGAGATCCCTGGCTGTTTGATCCCAGGGAGCCCAGCACTGGACACAACACTCCAGTGGGGCCTGAGCAGGGCAGAGCAGAGGGGGAGGATCCCCTCCTGTCACCTGCTGCCCACACTCCTCCTGATGCCCCCAGGATCCCATTGTCTCTCTCAGCCCCAGGGCACACTGCTGGCTCATGGCCACCCTGTCACCCACCAGCACCCCCAGGTCCTTCTCCACAGAGCTCCTCTCCAGCAGCTCACCCCCAGCCTGTCCTGATCCCAGCAGTTATTCCTTCCCAGGTGATGGGATGCTTAAAACACTGTTTTTCTAGGTACTACTGCATGCATACTTCTTAGGAAACAATGAGTAAGACCTGCAACCTGAGACTGCCCGTTTGTCAGGAGCATCTCTGGTCAAACCCCAGGCTTACCTGGACGCACCATCCCGAGAGCGATGAAGCCATCTTGCTACCATCTGCTCTATCCTACATGCTTTGCGTGTCTGGATTAGGTTAGCCTCCAAATCTTCCATTTACCTGAAAGGGACAGGAATCACAGGAGAACAGAGTCAGACTGAGGAAATCCAGACACTGTTCAGAGTTACCAACAGCAATTCAGAACTCTGTAATGAACAGATCCATTGGCACCTTGGGGAGACCCCGTGCTTTGGCAGATGCCAACACCCACAGAACTTACCATGGCTCTTCCTGTGCCTGCAGCGCCCCTGGCTTGTGTTGCTGGTTAGCCCGTGTTGGTGAGCATAGTGCCTTAGATTCTCATGACAGAGAATGACCCAGTAGCCTCTGTGTTGGCTTTTGTGGTTTCTTATCCAGTGATCTGTTTTCTCAACAAGTGAAAGCTGACATCGGAAAGTCCTTCTCTACCCTAGCCTGCCTTCAGAACAGTAAGCGTGGTGACCCCTATCTTGCACAATGATCCAAACCAGACACTCATCTTCCACTGACCATCATTTCAGGAACAAGTATACAGCCTTCAGCTTCAGTGGGCCAAACACTTCAGGACACAACAGCCAACTCCTGGCTGCCTGGGGAGGCAAAGCTGCTGTATTCCATCCCTGTGACAGATTTCTTCTCACGTTAATACAGACACTGAGCTTCCAGAGAGGCAGTAATGAAGCAAGAAATGGAGTGGCTTGCACTTTCACTAGCTGCAGCCCTCTCTAAATCACAGTTGTGAGCTCAAATTTGTCTCTGGTAAAACTGATCTAGTGTGCTCACATCTAGTACTCCTGGAGCTCTGCAAACTCATGGGGTTCCAGAAATCAGTAGTGTAAGTGGCTCATCCTGGATCCTCTGTTAAAGAGCTCGAGTCCAACAATACGAAGAAGGTAACTCACAGAACCTGCTCCCTCAGTGTGTACCTCTCCTGGTTTCAGCTAGGATGGAGTTCATTTCTTTTCCAGCAGCGGATGGAATGCTGTGTTTGGAGACAGGATGGGAGCAGTGCTGAGAGCACCCAAGCAGTCGAGGACTTTTCCAGGTGACCCGACCTGGCCAAAGGGGGTGTTCCGTGCCAACCACATCATGCTCAGTATAAAGGGGGATGGGGGGGGGGGGGAGGAGGAGGCGGCTCCAGGACGTGCAGATTTTGGGGACAGTCCAGTTCTGGGATGATCTGGGCTGCACGGCCTGAGCTGTGGGTTCGGTGAGAACCTGCATTGTGTATCACCAGCTTCATCTATCTTTTGCTCTAAAGTCCTGTTATCATGGTTATATTTATCTTTCTGCTGTTCTAGTAAACTGTCCTTATCCCAACCCGTGGGGCTTTTGGTTTCTTGGGTTTGGGATTTTTTTCCCCTTTCCCTCACCCTTCCCTTCCCCCCCCCCCCGTTTCCCCCCCCCTCCTTCTTTAAAGAGCTGGCAACTGCGTGGATCTCTCTCTGCTGGGGCAAACCCACTACAGCACCCTCTGCTGTTGATGTCTTTAGGATGTTTTAGTCCTACTGAACTGAAAAATTAGAAGGACTTGGCTCAGATCTGGTAAATTCATTGTGACTTTAATCCCAACTAAAAACGTGCCTTCTTTTCAAGATGCAAAGGCTAGGTCAGCTTCCAGACCTCCAACTGAACTTGCCACTCTATGATTCTTCTCTCACACTGGATAATTTGCCACTTTAACACTGTGCCTTCCAGGATACAGAAAGCCTGTAGCCACATACCATTTTCATTACTCATTCAAACACTGTAAAGAACTGTGGGCTGCAAGTAAACCAAACACAAAATTAAACAAAAACACCCCATCTGCATCTATAAGAAGACACGAAGAATATCAACTCTTTGTATTTTAATTGCATTTCAGGAAGGAAACAGATTATAGCCACCTTTCATGCTGTGCCTTCTGGTCAGCTTGCAAGATTTCTATGTCCTGAGCTCCTCTCTCATGTCTTCTGCTCAGACAGTAAGTTCTGCACACTGGAGGCATTGTCTGTTATGTTGTGACAGTGCACAGGATATCAGGCTCTTGTCCACAGCAGGAGCTCTGCTGTAGCAGAGGTATTAGTAAGTTAACTTCAGAATAACCACATACCAAAGAAGTGGCTGGAGGTTTACAGGCATGAGGTAGAAAACATTTTGTCTCAACACAAACTAGACCTCTTCCCCTCAGCATCCTCCCAACTCACCACACTCTCAATCCATCTTTTCAAACAAGGATGAGACGACAGCACCAACACATGTGAAGGTCTCTTTCCCTGCATGGAAGCCATTCCAGCCCGTTTCTTTGCCTGCCTGCATAGCAATGGGCAGAAAGGAGGGCCATAAAATTCAATCCCTCAGCAGTTCTTTCACTCTCTTGGCTGATCCTATGCAATACAATTAAAAATTGCTCCTTCAGCCACACTGTGCTCACATCTGCTCCTGAGCAGCATCTCTGAACCTCGCAATCGAGTGGTGTTTTCTGAAGGGAACTAGAGGTTGAGGGGTGGGAAATCTGCTCCCAGAGAGGTGTCTGGCAAGTAACCACAAAGCAAGTAGAAGCACAGCAGTTCGGCAGCCTGTGAGACACACACGGGATGTCAGGGCAATGCCTGAGCAGTCATCACCTACTCAGCACATTCCCTTTCAGGCATGGTATTCCACTGTTTCCAACAGTTAGCTCTATAGACGCTGTAACACTCGTCCTACAGCATGACTGCAATTTTCTCTTCTCCGGTGCTTTCACTTTCCTAGATCTCTTCCAATGCCAATGTTTCCCTCTCAGCCACGGGGGAAATCCTGCTTGCAGCTGCTCCTTCCACCCAAGGGGCTCTCTGGAAGCCTAGAAGTCACCTGCTTTAGCTAGCAGTGCACTGGCACAGATTGCTTCCTGGTGCTCTCATTACCTCCATATGCACATCTCTACTCTCCACCCCTACCATGTATCTTTAGCAGAAGGGATAGCCTTCAATAGACTCAAAGACTGGTCTGGGTTGGAAGGGACCCCAAGGGTCCCAGAGCTCCAACCCCCTGCCACAGGCAGGGACACCAACCTCCAGGCCTGGAGCTACACAAGGCTGCCCAGGGCCCCAGCCAACCTGGCCCTGAACACCCCCAGGGACGGGGCACCCACCCCCTCTCTGGGCAGCCCCTTCCAGCCCCTCACCACTCTCTCTGCAAAGAACTTCCCCCCAGTCTCTCCTCTCCCCCTTCCCTCCTCCAGCTTCACTCCAGCCCCTTGTCCTGCCAGTCTCTGCCCTTTAACAAGCCCATTCCCCTCCTGTTCCTGGGGTCCCTTCAGGGACGGGGAGGCTGCAGTGAGGTCCCCCCACAGCCTTCTCTTCTCCAGGCTGACCCAGCCCAGCTCCCTCAGCCTCTCTCCGTAGGGGAGCTGCTCCAGCCCTCTGAGCATCCCCGTGGCTCCTCTGACCCCTCTCCACCAGCCCCACATCTCTCTTGTCCTGGGGCCCCAGCTCTGGACACAGGACTCCAGCTGGGGAGGGCAGAGCAGAGAGGGACAATCCCCTCCCTGTCCCTGCTGCCACCCCTCTGCTGATGGAGCCCAGGATCCCATCGCCCTTCCCAGCTGCAGGAGCCACTGCTGCTCATGGGGAGTTTCTCATCTACCAGAAAGCCCAAGTTCTCCTCTGCAGGGCTATACTTTCTATACTTCTGCTGTGCTTCACAAAAAGGTTCTGTGAAAGCATCTGAACCTTCAGAACAAGGAGGAAGAGCCTGAAAACCAAACATAAACGCTTAAAAACCACAGTTTGAATACTGAAGAGAAAATGACACATTGTCCTTTCAGTAAATCAGAATGTTTGATGGCTCTCCTAAGTAAATTTACTTAGGAGACTGCCTCTCCTAAGACTATCAATAGATGTCTTAGGAGAGGCAGTCTTGGCGTGTGTTTCCTACACTAGTGCAAAGCACAGTATCCCCAGGGTGCAGAGCACACATGTGCTGAGCGGGACAGGGTTTTGCCCAGCCTTCTGCACAGGCCCATGATGTGCAGTTGGCACATCCTCCTCGCTTCAAAGACACCCTACGAAAGCTCTGACCCCAGTCCTTCTCCCACCTGCCCTTTTGCAGCTATTTTTGTGCCAAGCCCTTGAGCACATCACTAAGCAGCTTGCATGGGCTACAATCCTAATACACAAAGATCCTTAAACTCTGTTAGAGCCAACGAAGACTTACAGGTATTTGCATGGCTAACTGACCCATGGAGACAGTCGCTGCTTGGTGTCTCAGAGGAAGCCTGCATGGGTAAATCTGGTTGTTCAGGAAGAACACAGCCTTAGCAAACCTCAGAGAATGCAGCCACTGGATATTGCAAGAGACAGTGGTGACAAGAAGCTTGCTGTCTGCTGCATGGAGGAGCAGAGAACACAAGAACTGCCAGCCTTCCCTGCCTGGACATCACGTAACCCTGCCACAGCAGCAACCCCACTACCGTGCCAGTCGCCTTTTTCACCCCCTCCTTTCACAGCAGGGCCACCTCTTCCACCCCAGCTGCAGATGAGGACAAGGCAGATCGGAAATCACATCGCTCAGTTCTTGTCTGCTCCCAAGTGGAGCGGCAAGGTGGTGGCAGCCCACTGCAGGACCAGAGAAGGCTCTGAACAGAGCAGCGTTCAGCCTGCTAGCCCACATTCCTGTGCGAGGAAGAACACCAACCTCATCTAACAAAACACCTTCCAATGGGTTATACTGATGGCTGGAAGGGTCAGATTTGGTTTGGTTTTGGTTTTTGGGTTTGTTTGGGGGTTTTTTTTCTACCATGAGAGTAAAGTATCCAACATTTACCATGGCGACAAAACCACCTCTGATCACCCTTGATACACGTGCCCAAGTACCTTGTGAGGTTAATGGAGAGGAAGTCAAGCTTTTTGCCTGTTTTACATTTCCTGAAATGGGGGCTGATTTGGTTTTAATACGCTCATTTAAAGCAGAAAAACTACATTTGCTCCTTCACAAAAACCACTTTTCCACCTGAAAAGCAGATGCTGAGCATTTGCCTTACCACTGCTGCTGCCAGCCCTGCTGACAGTGTCAGTGGAAGATGAAGCCAGACTTGGCAGCAGGTAGCCAATTACTGTAATTTGCTCTCTGCGGGGGTTTAAGGCGCATGTATCAGCAGCCTGTGCAGCTACACAAAGATGAATACAGTACTCCTATCTCACAAGTGATTTCACTAGGGCAGTAAAGGGCTTTTAAGGCTTCTTCCACCTCCCATCTTCAAGTTAGCCCCCCAGGCACGCTGCAGTAATGCCCAAGGCAGAAATAATCAGCCACTAAACTCCAGATAATCGTATGCAGCCCTCACAGGAAGCTTCACCATGTGGAATGAGGTTGTCGGATTATGGGAGACATACATAATCAAGCACCCTAAAACCTAAAAAAACCAGCACACAGACCTCCACTTACACTTCAGGCACAGCACTTGCTGCCATTGAATTTTCCACGCCACAAATGGTCACTGACTTCAGGGAAACATGTATTTGGAACTTCTAAGCCCATTTCCAAAAGGAATTGTCTCCCTCATAGCTGCTACAGAGGTTGCTGATCGTGCTGGGATCTATCACAGCATATACCAACCTGGTGACACACAACGTGATTTACTGACTCCAGTGAACAGCCCAAGAGCAGCAGACCCTCCTCCTCACCCAGCCCCCTCTTCTAAACTGAGCAGCAAGGGGTACGGTAGAGAATACTTGGGGTTTTAGGCTTTTCTTTCTACAGAATCAAAGTACTTTGTACTTTAATGGCTAATCACAGCTCATGCAACAAGGTGACTGCCACCACTGACCAGCCCATCTTCAGAGACAGGGCAGCTTCTGACCCCGGGAAAAGGGACCAGCACCACAGGACAGACTCCAGCAATCTAAGAGTCATGTCTGATGCCTCCTGAAGCCACCTAAAAAGGTCACAGTCCTTGACTGGACTCTTCCTGCTATATCCTCCAGACCTAAAAGTGGAAACCACAGAATCACAGGATCACAGGGGCGGGAAGGGACCCCCAGAGCCCATGGGGTCCCACCCCTGCCCAAGCAGGGTCCCTAGGACAGGTCAGGGCTGGAATCTCTCCAGAGAAGGAGACTCCACACCCCCTGGGCAGCCTGTCCCAGGGTCCCTCACCGGCAAGAAGTTCTTCCCCACATTGGGGGAAACTCCCTGGGCTCCAACTTGAGCCCATCGCCCCTTGTCCTGTCCCCACAGACACTGAGCAGAGGCTGCCCATGGCCCCTGGGTCCCACCCTTCAGCTATTGATCCCCACTGATCAGATCCCCTCTCAGGCTTCTCCTCTGCAGGCTGAACAGCCCCAGCTCCCTCAGCCTTTCCTCCCAGGGGAGATGCTCCAGGCCCTTCATCCCCTTCGCAGCCTCCTCTGGACTCTCTCCAGGAGATCCCTGGCTGGTTGATCCCAGGGAGCCCAGCACTGGACACACCACTCCAGTGGGGCCTGAGCAGGGCAGAGCAGAGGGGAGGATCCCCTCCTGTCACCTGCTGCCCACACTCCTCCTGATGCCCCCAGGATCCCATTGTCTCTCTCAGCCCCAGGGCACACTGCTGGCTCATGGCCACCCTGTCACCCACTGTAGAAAAGGCTGGGAAATGTTGCTTTTGCAAACTGAAAAGGGTTGTTGTGTTGATGACTTGAAAGGTGAAGGACTCAGGCTGCCTCATCATAAATCCTTTGTAGAGGAATTCAGGAAGATAAGGAAGTTTTGCTGTGAATTGTGTTCAAGGAATTATGGCACAACCTGCTCCCAATTAGAACCCACAGCCCTGTCAGCGGGTGCAGGTGAAACTGATATCCATACATTGGGCAATTATAGAAGTGGTTGAATTGTGACTCAGGTAATGAGGTGGAATGTAAGAGTTACCTGGCACCACAAAAAGGCTTCTGCAACGTTCAGGTGATTTATGGGGGGGTTGTGGTTTGACTCAATTTTGAGTTGCTTTGGGGCCCCATCCCAGCAGAGGCAGCTCACAGGAAAGGTGCTGCTGCTTAATTAAAACTGAAGCCTGGATGGTGGCTCTGGATTCCTTCAACCAACTTTAGGTCCTAAAATACGCCCCTCTATTCAGACAACAAACCTTTGCCCCAGACAAAAGGAATATCTATAACTTAGTGCCCTGACAGACATGACAGCACCTAAGTTGAGCTTGTAAACTTTGAAAAACTTAGCCCATAGGGAAACTTTGACTTCATGTGTTCTTGTGATACATATGGTGTTTAATTAATGTTCATCAAATGTTACAGTTATTATTGATTATTGTAAATGTCAATTGTTTGAATGTTTTGATGGTAGCTATTGGACAGTTGTGCACACACTTTTCCTTTCTTCTTGCTTTACCCCTCTCCTCTATCCATCACAGAGCACCATCTGTAAGATGGCCATGTTGAGCCACGGGGTGGAGTGAAGGACTGTGTCCCTCAGCCAGTGCCTGTACCAGTGGACTTATGTCTCAACATTGCTGAAATGTTGTATTAAGACGCTTGTAAAGGGTTAAGGAAGACTTGCTAACAGGATGGTTTGAAGTGCCAGAGCGGTGACCTCCCATAAACAATGCCTGGCTTGAACGCCTCTGCCTCACTGATAAAGAAGAAACATCAAAAGGGCCATAAGTTTGGGTCTAACACCGTATTTGAAGTAAATGACACACTCAAGGACTATGTGCTGTGTGGAAATAAAAAGACTTCTTTGGCAAGTTGCAGCCCCCGTTGCTCTAACGAGCCCCTTATCTGTCCATGGATTCCTTGCCTGTCTCTAATTGGTCATGAACTCAGGCAAGGCATTTCACTGTAGCTAGTTCAACCTCCCCCTTGTCCTTGAAGGCACAGAAAACCTCCTGAAAGCCAACTTGTAGTTTGGATCAGAGTCAAGGGGCAACTGAGCCTGTGCAAGACAGAAGGGTACTTGTGGTGAGGAAGAGGAGCCATCCGACTTCATCCCCACCACCCTCCACGCCCACCACCACGGGACAGTGTGCAGGGGCAGTGGGGAGGAGTTGATGGAAATCACCTCTTGGGACTCATGTTAATCCAAAGCAGGACAGGTGATGCATATGTACAGGTGTGAGAGGTACCCTAATGATTTCAGATGAGGATATGGTATGAAAAGGCTACAAACTCTGACCAAAGGTGTGCCGCCTTTGTTGGGTCACCTGCTCTTGCAGGAAGGTGTAATACATCACTGCTTCACCAACGTGTCTACCTAGAGCCCTTTCTTAGGACCACTGGCATTTCTAACACCACCAGGACCCCAGGTCCTTCTCCAGAGAGCTCTTCTCCAGCAGGTCATCCCCCAGCCTGCACTGTGCTACTGACAGTAGCATGTCATGTATGAAGCCAGACATGAAGTGTTTCAGGAGGTGAAGCCTCTGTCAGAAACGCCACCTGCCCAAGCTGCAGTTCACACAAAGCACTCCCAAGTCACAGCATTCTTTCTTTCTCACCCAGAAGGAAGGAAACTTTGATGTTGAGCACTTCTTTATAGTCTCAAGGAAAAAATTATCATCACCCACAAAAAAACCCCAAACCAAACCACAAACAACAACAACAACAAAACCCACATAAAAACCAACTAAACAACCCCCCAACCCACTATTGCTCCTTTTTAATGGTACTGGAAACCCCAGTTTTTCACTCACAAACAGATGCTGCCAGGAAGGGGGGTGGGGACCTGCCATAAAACAGTAACAGTCAGCAGAAAGATTTTGAGCAGTTGGCAACCCAGGGAAGATAGAAGAGATTCTGTTTCAGGCCATGAAACAGCAGCAGCAACTGCTGCACACAGAAAAGGCTTCCTAGGCCCAGCAGGAAGACTTTCCGAGACAGCACCTGTACTTGCACCTCTGACCTTCCTCTCTCACAGCACTGGTCAGATTTTACATACACACTCTGGCTACGAAAGGACACAGCGTCTTCACAGGAGCTTCATCCGGGACTCTCAGAGCCCCAGCACCCTGCTCTTCACAGGGGAACCTGCAGTGCCGCTCCCGGGACCCACACGGCCTGGTGTCAAGGTGCCCGCGGAGGAGCGGAGCGGCACGAGACCCTGTGTACCCTGCACACACAGTCTACTGGTGGGGGAACAGATATGTCACTGCTGGGACCTGGTGCCAGCACTGCTGGCAAGGGGGCTCCGCACCCAGCTCCAGAGCAGGGCCTTGCTGCAGCAGAACAGAAGAGACTGGTGGCCACTAGCCAGCTGAAGGATGAGCCTGAAGCTCAGAATGAGCTATACTCTTCACAGCAATCCCTTCACACTGCCATCTTTCAAGAGGCCCAGAGAAATCCATCAAGGTGGCATCCTTAAGCAAAAGCCAAGTGACACCTGTCCAGACCCGGGTAGCTAGGAGCACATCTTGCAGTTCGCCTGAGAGCAGACACAAACATTAGAATCACAGAATCCCAGCCTGGTCTGGGTTGGGAGGGACCCCAAGGGTCCCAGAGCTCCAACCCCCTGCCACAGGCAGGGACACCAACCTCCAGGCCTGGAGCTACACAAGGCTGCCCAGGGCCCCAGCCAACCTGGCCTTGAACACCCCCAGGGACGGGGCACCCACCCCCTCTCTGGGCAGCCCCTTCCAGCCCCTCACCACTCTCTCTGCAGAGAACTTCCCCCCAGTCTCTCCTCTCCCCCTTCCCTCCTCCAGCTTCACTCCAGCCCCCTTGTCCTGCCAGTCTCTGCCCTTTAACAAGCCCATTCCCCTCCTGTTCCTGGGGTCCCTTCAGGGACGGGGAGGCTGCAGTGAGGTCCCCCCACAGCCTTCTCTTCTCCAGGCTGACCCAGCCCAGCTCCCTCAGCCTCTCTGCGTAGGGGAGCTGCTCCAGCCCTCTAATCATCCTTGTGGCTCCTCTGAACCCTCTCCAACAGTTCCACGTCCTTCTTGTATTGGGGACCCCAGCTCTGGACACAGGACTCCAGCTGGGGAGGGCGAAGGAGAAGGGTGACTGTCACTGTGAGATCACACCTGCTGCTGCCACAGACTCTAGAGGACAGTATCCTTTAGCTTGGCCAGACAAACTACTGGTGGTCAGAAACCATTAGTGCCCATGAGCACATATCAGCTGCTCACTGCTGCTCTCCCCAGCACATCTGCAGGTCAGTGCCAGCTGTCAGCTGTCTCTCTGAAGTCACTTGCAGGTCTGGCCCGCACCATTACACTCCCATTAATGCTCTGGTTTCCTGCAGACACACAGAGCTGCACATCTGAATTAGTTACAAAATAGGAGGTTCTGGACGTAGCATGCAAAGGCTTGAGTCACTGAAGAGAAGTCATTTTAGCAAAGGCCTGCATTCTTGCCTTGCTCATATATTTAGAGACGGGGACAAGTAAGAATAGCTTTGTGTATGGTCCATTACACACAAACTGAGGAAAATAATAAACACAATGTTCAAGGTGGAAAGGAGAAAAATCAATACTTCCTCTCCTGCACAGCCATCACTTCTAAAAATAGATTTGTGTTGAAGCGTGTGAAGACTTTCATCCCTTCAGCTTACCTTTCTGGACAAGAACTGTCAGCACAGTAGACATGCTCCCCCCTAATTTCCTGACTTAGCTTTCTAAGAGTAACTTCTTTCATGGCAAGAACTGCCTCTGAGCGTGGAGTTTGATCCTCTTCCCCAGGCTCTGTATGTACAATACCACAAAATCAAGCCACTCACCCCATTAGAAATACTTTAATGTCACTTGCAATTTGCACAACAGGGAGCAAAGCAAACAAACAACAAACAGATTCTGTGCAAAATTCCATATACTGGCAGCAACCTCCCTGCAAAGCTTGAACCAACAAACATGCTGGTGAAGTCTGGCATTCTAGAATACTTCCATTGTCTTCCTGGGATTACCAACAGACTCCTCTATGCCTGTCAGTAAAGATGATCTTTTCATATGCCTTGGATTTCACCAAGCATGAGGACTATGCTCTGAGAAACAACTTCTGCACAGCTTTTGGCAAATGCCAAGAAAGCATAATGGGGAAAATATATGCACTTGAAAAATATTGATTTGTGAATTTCATGCCATTTCACAAAAACCTAAGAGCTTCTCTTCAGCTTTAAAAATGCCAGGCTCTTTACAACCATTAGGGCCCAGATAACTAAACAGCCTTAAACACGCTGCCCTATTTGCTAGCAGCTTGCTTCGCAAGAATTGAGAGGGTAATTTACTGAAACTCAGCGGAACAAAACCCAGGATAGATAGCACTGCACTTGGAAACATTCACCTGCTACCCATGGCTGAATTAAAGCAAGCTCCACACTCGGCTGTGAGCCCCACAGCTCCCAAACTCTGCCATTTCTGCTGCTCAGCCACTCTTTGCCGTTGCAGTTGTACCGAGAAACCTTGGGCAGAAAGAACCTGAGACTTCCTGGAAGGCTTCACTGGCTTTTTCCAAGCTCTCTGCCCACCTAGAGCCTTCCTATCCCTTTACTTCTGCATAGTAAAGACCCATCTCCACATGACTGTCTCTGTAATCTCTTTTAGCGTCTGTGGCACTGGACAAAGGGCCAGTATCTTCCTTTCAGTTGTGCTGTGTTCTTGCAATCAGTCCAGCTCACCCTTGCTTTTGGCCTTGCCACCCAGCTTGGTCCCAGAGCTCATCCATCAGCCTCGCCAGAGCTGCACAGGCTGATTCACAAACAGAGCACTGGAGCCAGAGTTAGGTGCCTCTAGTTTGTCAGCTGGGATTTACGCAGGGAGAACAAAATGATGTCCCATGGACTACCAGAATTGTTTTTTTCTTTTCCAGCTTGGATTTTTATGAGGCTGCATGACAGCCCTCGGAACACTTCTCTCTCTGCCTTTCTAGAGAGAACCCCACATGTGCAGGGGAACAGCACCACAGAAAGGGATAACCCAGATGAAACGGTTCACTGAAAGCTTCCTATCTAACAGCAGGATTTCCATCTCAAATTCTGCATTCTTCTGGGTGAGCAGGTCTGCTCCTGTAGAACAAGATCCTCATGACTGGCTGCCATCCTCACATTTCTTGTCTCATAGCCCCTCTAGACCGTTCAGTCTCATCTCCCACACCTCTCTGGTGAGTTAAATCAGCCAAACCCGCCAGGAAGGAGAAACTTCAGATAGCTCCCTACTACTACAGTAAACCCACATTCAGCAGGGAAGACACAGACAAGCTGCCACAGAATTAGCAAAAAGCAGTGCCAAGGCAGAAGCCCCAGCTTCTGAAGCGTGTTTTCAGAGTACATACAAACACAACAGATCCAGCTGCTTTCACCAAGCAACACAACCCTGTACCACCTACCAGACCAACACACACTGCCGCCCTGATCTGACCAGCTGCCCTCCACAGAGCCGAGACCGCTGCGCTCCAGCTGCTCCACCGCCCTGGCTCCCGAGGAAGCTCTGCGCTCGGTGCTGCACCCGACACTCGCACAACAAAGCCACTCGGGACTCTGCTCTCCCAGGCTCGGGTGAAGCTTCTCTCACAGCATTCTCCCACTGAGGTTAAAAAGCCAAAGCCATTGTCTGTGAATTCCACAGCACAGAGATGCTGATTTGTTGTTGGTGTGTGTGTGTGTGTGTGTGTGTGTGTGTGTGTGTACACATACAGGTTCTTACCATGGGATCATGGAATGGCACGGGTTGGAAGGGACCCCGCGGATCACAGAGCTCCAACCCCCTGCCCCATGACAAAGACAACCAGCTCTTCGCATCTGGTGTGAGAACAGGCCCCAAGACAAGTCGCCTACGTGAAAGAAGCAGCACACAGAGTTCAAGGTCATGAAATTTCATCCACACAGACAGAGCAGAGGTGGGTATTTCTGGGTAACAGCCAGCGGACCAGACCCCTGCCATGGCCGCTGCCTGCGAGGCCCCTGGGTTAGTGCAGCCAGCCAGCGGCTCCCACTGCCTCAGCCCGGCCACCGCTGCCCAAGCCGCCGCAGCCACGCCGGCTCCCCCGCTGACAGCCGCTCTCAGGCCGACACACCCGCACCTCGCTACGAACTCCAGAAGCGACGCGGCTTCCCACGTGCCTGCCCAGAGAGGCCGGATGGAGACGGGACCCGCCGTGCGCCCGGCCGCACCGAGCCTTCCCGACACAGCCGCCGGTCTGCACCGTCTCGGCTGGGACGCGCTGCCCCGCGCCTCGCGGGGAGACCCCCCCTCCCCTCCCCTCCCCGCCATCCCTCCCCTCGGCGGGGGCTCCAGCCGGGCGGCTGGGCAGGTCCGCGAGCGCACGGCGACCCACCCAGGGAGGCCCGAGGGGCAGCAGCGGGCGCGGCCCCTGCGAGATGGACCCGGCCGGTGCCGAGCCCGAGCCCGAGCCCGGCGCCACCCGCGCTGCTGCCGGCGGGCGGCTGCCCACCCTGCCCGGAGCGCCGGGGCCGAAAGCCGCCGCGCCGTCGGGGGCTCCCTGGGCCGCCCTCCAGCCGCGGCCGGGGACCCCGCAACTCCGATGCTCCCGAAACAGGAGCCCCAGCCCAGCCCAGCCGCCGCGGAGGAAGGAACTGCCCGTTACCTGCTGTCGGGAGCAAAGCGCGGTGCCACCGGCGGGGCAGGTGCAGCCTGTCCCCGGCAAGGCGGGGCCGGGGCAGCAGGGCACAGCGCTCCGCCTCCGCGGGCCGCCCCGCCCCGCCCCGCGCTCCCCTCGCCGCCCCCGCGGCGGCCCCGGGGAGAACCCTCATCTGGAGGCGCCACGACCCCTCGGCAAAGACGGTTAAGGCGGTGCCGTTCGCGGGGGGAAGCTGGACGGCTGCAGCCGCCCTGCCCCCTCCTGCCCCGCAGGGCACCTCAGACCACCCGATGCGCCTGCACCGGTTCTGAGCAGCTCCGCCTGACTCCGCACCGCATTTCCAAGGAAGTCCCGCGTTTTCCCAGCTTCTGGAATATTTTTGGAGAGGCCGAAACTGTCAGCCGGATAGCGGCAAAGCTCCAGCCCTTCCTTGCCCCCGGGTCCCCCCAGCAGTGCAGCAGAATGTGCTCCCCGAGGCGAACAGAGCCACAGGTACCGTGTGTCCCCGCGTGGCTGTGACACAGCGCAGCTGGACTCGGACCACACAAGCATCACCAGCAGTCACAGCTGCTTCTCCTCTCTGGTCGATCAGCATAAAGGTCCCTCAGTGGGAAGGAGCTAGTTAAACCTGTGTGTGCACAGCACAGCAGCTAGGCTCCCACCTGTCAGTCTAGCAGCCGTCCTGGGTCCCAGTCTCCCTGGCTGCTGACACCGACAAGCACATACAAGTCCCCGAGGCCATGGCCCCACCCCAGCTTGCGCACAGCAGAGCAGACACACAGACACACAGGGCTGCCCTGGTCACCTCAATAACCAGCTTCTCAAGTGGTCTTGCCCATAGAGACCCACACCCCCTGACTCCCTGGCCACATCACCTCCTTGCTGCTGATCTGGTGGGATCAGCAGCAGCACTTGCGTATTTGCTTGCACACCCACACTGCTCCAGGTGCTGTGCCTGGACATATGAGCTGTTGTGACACAAACACAGGGTAGCAAATTGCTCTTTCAGGATAACTCTGAGATGTGGAGTTGAATAAGGCTACTGGACAGACTGTGCTGATTCAGCACAGGGCATCAGACAAGCATCAGGACCAGAAAACCATGGACTTTTAATAAACGTTTAATAATTGTTCCCCCCAAACCATGTGTTTCCCTATGTTTGGTTCCTCCCATGGGCATCCTGCAATAAACCTTGTGCAATCCCAGACTGCTCTCCCCCTGCACCTCATGGCATGTCCTATGCTGGTGGCAGGGCCCTTGCTCAGTCCCAAGGACGTTCAGATGTTGACTCCTGTTGATACGTTTCATGCCTGGACTGCAGGGCTGAACCTTTCCTGGGACAGCCCTGGGATGGCCCTGGACAGGATGTCCCTTCCTCTGAGCTCTTTGTTTGTGGTCCCAACTCCCTTTGTGCTCCTCTGGGCTTGCAGAGGTAAGCCTCTGATGGGCTAGTAACTCCTGTATGGGCCGGGGCGTAGACAGGGCAGGGAGTTATTTGGGTTTTCCACCCTGCCGTGCTCTTCTGTGGGTGTGCAGAGCCACCTTTTTCATATACCACAGTGTATAGTGCTCTTGCTCCTAGAACTCGTGGCATTAAGTGCTTGCTGGTGCTAAGGACAAAGAAAGTGGGTGCAAGGCAGTTTGGAGATTGCCTGGCATGGTGTGACTTTCATTAGGCCTGTGCAAATGGGGACACTGGAACCAGTATCCACTGTGTCAGCTCTTCCTTTCCTTCTCTGACACCAAGCTTTGCTGCAAAAATGCCCTGCCCTGTGCTTAAACTCCTCTGCAACCATCTGCAGCTCTTTATTTAGCACAGGCCTGGTCAGGAAACAAAGACTCACCTACTGAATTGTATTGATTTTTTTTTTCTGGTTTGTTCCTTTCTGCTTTTGCTCTTTCATATTCCCTAATTAGCCAGAGTATTTCTGCACTGCAGGTCACTCTGCCTTTACCTTTGCTGCTTTTTCTGCTCTTCTCTGGAATAAAGTCACCTACAAGAACTGTGGGAGTTTTGAGGGTTTTGGCTGTTGGGTTTTTTTTTTTGCTGATGTAAAAGCTGAGTTTGTCTCACACCTTTCATGATCACTGAACTTAATAAAATTAGGTTGGGGCCTGAAAACTCTAATATAGCATTAGAAGGTGCCCAAGAAAAGGTTTTGCATCAACTGCTGATTCATGCGGCCTTCCTGGACAATCTGCATCACATTTCCCTTCCTACCAGTGCCCCTGGATGGTGTTTACAAAGCAATTCACTCAGGAAGCAGAAGCTTAATTAAAAAAGAAATTAAGCCATAGTTCTCTTTCCTGAGGATGAAGACTGGTGTGCACTAACAGGAGAAATCAGAACTTCATGCCAAGCCATGTATTCGCTTTGTACCTCTGTGTGATGGAACTCTGCATGTGTTTTCCTCTGATATTTCTAAGTTTCAAAAGCCTGAGGAATATTTCTTTACAAAGTTATGAGACTTCGTAGAGAAAGAAATTATGTCTCTAAATAGCATTCTTCATTGCCCATGTTTTGATCATGACACAGCTGACCGATGAAAGCCTTCTGCCTGAGAAAACACTTAAAAAATGTGGAAGCTTCCAACTCATTGCTGCTTGCCTGGCAAACTGTTTCTATGAAGAATACAAGAATCTCATAGCCTGGGCTTAAGGATCCAGAAAGCTCTGTCTGCTGAAGAAGAACTAAGACTGTGGGACTCCTCTGGAATCAAATAGGTGACCTGATTACCCAGGATATAGAGAAGGCTGAAGTACTCCACATTTTTTTTGCCTCAGTCTTGACCAGCAAGAGCTCTGGTCATACTGCCCAAGTCACAGAAGACCAGGTCAGGGGGCAGCACAACGAATAACTGCCCACTGTAGGAGAAGATCAAGTTCATGAACAACTAAGGAACCTGAAGGTACAAAAGTCCATGGGACCTGACAAGATGCATCCATGGGTCCTGAGGGAACTGGTGGGTGAAGTGACTATGCCACTCGTCTTCACTTTTGAGAAGTTCTAGCAGTCCAGTGAAGTTCCCACTGACTGGAAAGGGGAAATACACCCCCTGTTTTTAAAACTGGAAAAAAGGAAGATCACAGCTTGAGAATGCTAACTTGGGTGATGAAAAGCTCATCTGCTTACCCAAGAAGAGCTCCGAGCCACAGGAGATCCCTGTTAGCACCCTCAGAACCATGAGCCCCTGTGTAGATCCTCCCACTCCAGGGCAGCTCACCCTCAATTTTTTCCACTTTTCTTGAGGGACTTTCTACAGTGTGTATGTGTTGTCATGGTGGTCTCAGGCCGGTAAGTGGAGCAGGTTGAGGGTGCTTGTTCCGTTTGTATGTGAGTGCTTAAGAGGATGTCTGCATTGATGTGTGTAGCCAGCCAAGTATATTTGTGTATCTGTGTACTGCGAGCATATGCGTGCATGCTCTCTGTGGGGGTTTGACCCTGGCTGGAGGCCAGACATCCATCCACCAAAGCTGCTAGGTCACTCTCCTTTTCAGCTGGACAGGGGAGAAAATAGATATTGAGAGGCTTAGGAGTTGAGATAAGGACAGGGAGAGATCATGCTGAGACCAGGGGATGAGGTTTAACAATGCCAAGGGCACCCTGCCAGGAGGAGGGTGCAGAGAGGTGGGCGATGGTCTCTGCAGCCAGGGGACAGGAGATGGGACAAGGAGCAATGGGCTCAAGCTGCCCCAGGGCAGGGTGTGATGGAAAGACACTGAACCACAGGTTTTTAAAATAGAATTAATAGTAATTTATTCTAAAAAACCCAGAATACAGATTCAGTACGTCACTTGCAGGTTATTGTTGGATACAATGGGGAGTTCACTACTGCAGTTTGGAAGTATGACCACACTGATTACAATCACAAAGATCCACAAAATACTCTTATTACAACCACTGTGGCTTCCCTAAAACACAGGATCACAGCTCACAAGCACACAAAATATTACAAAGATCCACAAAATACTCTTATTACAACCATGTGGCTTCCCTAAAACACAGGATCACAGCTCACAAGCACACAAAATATTACCCATACGTTAGTCACTCAGAGCGACACACTTCAAACATATCACATAGTCACGTACCCCGTCTCTCAGGTAAGGGCTCCCAACACGTTACCTCAGCCAGCCGCCCGGCTAAGGGGGAAGGGTCTCCTCCTAAGGTTGGAGGAACGGCTCCCGATACGAGCTCGAGTGCCAGGGCTTTCATTTGGTTCATTTTGCTGATGTGTGTGACAGGATGCAGGGCTGGGCCTGACACCTCCGGCCCTATCTCTTGCATATTCCCATTGTCTTGGCCCATCGAAACCAAATGCGGATCCTTAGGGCTTGTCAAACAGTTTGAGTAGTGGTTTGACTGGGACTCAGGACATATGTTTGTGGAAGGAAGCCAAGGCTTAGCCAGGCTCCATGCAGGTTTTTCAGGTTCTGTGAAGTGCCCCTTCAGTCTGTTTACACACAACTCAAGCCGGAGCCATCTACACAGCTCCCCATGGGGTGTCTCCGCAGACAAAGAGCTTCAAAGCAGCCCAGGACTGAGTTGTGTATTACAACTCCCCGTAGGCCGCCTGCTCTGCCTGGGCACTACTGAGACCTGTGTGTGTAGCTCAGCCTGACACAGGGTCAGCTCAGCTGGGAGGGAAAAGTTCTTCCCTGGCAGAGCTGTCAGGGCCTGGCCCAGGCTGCCCAGGGAGGGGCTGAGTCCCCAGCCCTGGGGGTGTTTAACAGAGGGGAGATGAGGTGCTCAGGGCTCTGGTTTAGCCCAGGACAGGGACGGGTGGACTCCAGGAGCTTAAAGGGCTTTTCCAGCCCTGTGGTTCTGCGACTCTGGGCCAGGCGCGACCGGCCCTGGCACCGGCGGGCAAGGCCACGGCGGCGCCCCCGCCTCGGGATGGAGGCCGGCGCCGCGAGGCCGCCCGCGGCCCACAGCGCGGCCGCGTTACTGGGAGGCAGCCCCGCCGCGCGCCGCCCCTCCCGCCGGTGCGCCCGCCCCCCGCCCGCCCCCCGCCCGCCCCCCGCGCCTGTGGGGCCCCGTCACGTGGGGCGGCCGGTCCGTATCGCGGCGCTGGCATGTTCCGCATCGAGGGCCTGGGCCCCAAGATGGACCCCGAGGAGCTGAGGCGCAAGATGCGCCGCGACGTCCTCACCTCCGTCCGCAACTTCCTCATCTACGTGGCGCTGCTGCGGATCAGTGAGTGCGGGGGCGGCGCGGGCCGCAGCGGGGCGGGGGGGCCCGGCGCGGCCGCCTGTCCGCGGGCGGGCGGGGGGGGGGGGAGGCGGCTCCGGGGCCCCTGGCGCGGCCGCCGCCGGCGGGACTCGGAACCCCGCGCCGGGCCCGAGCGAGCGGCAGCGCCGCGGAGCTCGGCCGCGCGTTGGGAGCGCCCGGGGCCCGGGACAGGCCTCGGCCAGGCACGCCGGCCAGGCGGGAGCGCGGTTCAGTCCTGGCGGCGGCGGGTGACCCGGCAGAGGCGGCACCGCTCTGCGCACAGGCTGCTCCGCGGCCCCACCCGCCTCGCCTGTCCCGCCTCGGGTTAGCGCGAGTCCCGAGGGGCGATTATCAGCTTGAGTTAGACTAAGGGGGGACATGACCAGTGTTTATCATGATCTGAAGCAGGGGGAACCAGCCAGCCCCTGCTCAGTGTCTGTGGGGACAGGACAAGGGGCGATGGGCTCAAGTTGGAGCCCAGGGAGTTCCCCCCCAATGTGGGAAGAACTTCTTGGCGGTGAGGGTGAGGGAGCCCTGGGACAGGCTGCCCAGGGGGTGTGGAGTCTCCTTCTCTGGGGAGATTCCAGCCCTGACCTGTCCTGGGGACCCTGCTTGGGCAGGGGTGGGACCCCATGGGCTCTGGGGGGCCCTTCCAGCCCCTGTGATTCTATGATTCTGTCATTTCCATCAGCTCCTCCCCACTGCCCCTGTGTGCTGTCCCATGGTGGTGGTCGTGGAGGGTCCCAGCAGTGAAAGCTCCAAGTCTTCCTCAGGTTGAACTTTCCCCCTCCTTCCTGTTTCTCAATGAATTGAGGTTTTTTCCAAAATTTACAGGCTCAACCAAAGCGCCTTCATGCCTGTCAGGGTCCTAAGTTATCTTGTCCCTTTTGTCTGTGCCCCTTTGAAGGTAAATGTCAGCTTGCAGATGCTTGCCTTTATCTTTACTTTCCCAGCAACTGAGTTGGTGGGACGTGGGCCTGGGGCTGAGGGTAGTCAGAGCTTGATGCAGGTCTCAGTTTGAGGGCTACTTTTGTAGCCCCTGAAAAGGTTTGGTATTTTTACTAATGGGCGATTCCACCCCTGCCCAAAATCATCACATTTCTTAGATGGTATCAAGACCCCACATCGTTTTTCCTGTTTGCCTTGATGTTGCAATTCGTGCCCCAGTATGAATCAGTAGTGAAGGCTGTTTATTGAGCCTAATTGCCTTAGGTTCCAACCCACGACCTCAGTCATGATTTAACCCCTTATCTCATTGTCCAAGATCATCTGCATTTTTTAGCAGAGCTATGTGTTCAAATTGAACCCTTATTTGAGAGAGAGATTTTGCCATAATTCTTTTAACACAACCAATAGCAAAACTATATTAACAGAATCACAAGGTTGGAAAAGACCTTTGAAGATCATCGAGTCCAGCCATTCCCATCCTGAGCTAAACCAGCTCCCTGAGCACCTCATCTCCCCCCTGTTAAACACCCCCAGGGCTGGGGACTCAGCCCCTCCCTGGGCAGCCTGGGCCAGGCCCTGACAGCTCTGCCAGGGAAGAACTTTTCCCTCCCAGCTGAGCTGACCCTGCCCTGGGGCAGCTTGAGCCCATTGCCCCTTGTCCCATCTCCTGTGCCCTGGCTGCAGAGACCATCGCCCACCTCTCTGCACCCTCCTGGCAGGGCAGGGGAGGTGGGGAGAAGGTCTCCCCTCAGCCTCCTCTTCTCCAGGCTCAACACCCCCAGCTCCCTCAGCCGCTCCTCAGAGGATTTGCCCTCCAGCCCCTTCCCCAGCCTGGTTGCCCTTCTCTGCACTCGCTCCAGGCCCTCCATGTCCTTCTGGCAGTGAGGGGCCCAGCACTGGGCCCAGCACTCCAGCTGCGGCCTCCCCAGTGCCCAGCCCAGGGGCACAATCCCCTCCCCAGACCTGCTGGCCACGCTGGGCCTGGCACAAGCCAGGCTGCCCTTGGCCTTCCTGGCCCCCCGGGCACACTGCTGGCTCGTGGTCAGTCACAGTCCCCCAACACCCCCAGGGCCTTCTCTGCCTGACAGCTCTCCAGACAGTCTCCCCCAGCCTGGAGCGCTGCCTGGGCTTGTTTGTCCCACGTGCAGGAAGTATCCCCCCTTATTTTATGTGCCAGCCTAAATTCCCTATGAAAGATTTCTGATGAAGCAGTCTGAGTCCTCTGCTTCCCAAGTCAGCATAAACCCCCGCAACAACTCATGTCAGTTTGCAAAAAGCAACATTTCCCAGCTCTTCCCACACCTGCCTTCAGGTGGTGCTTGAGCCTGTCGCCCGCATCTTCCAGCTGGAAGTGGCGGTGAAGCCATTCCTTCCTGCCAGAGGCCGTGAGAAGGGGCTGAGGGCTGCGACCTGCCGCAGAGCATCCTGATCCACCCCCCCGGACCACACTCATGGAGGCAGAGAAAGGGCTGTGTGGGAGCTGGAGGGTGGTATGTTGCCCTGAATCTGAGTATTTTAGATGCCCCGTAAATGTGCTGAAGTCTCGCCACAGGCTCCCTGCAAACACGTTGTCAGCTGAGTGAAGTTCATGCTGCTTTGTTCTCTTTTCTCAGCTCCTTTCGTCTTGAAGAAGCTGGACAGTATATGAGCACTGAAGAAGACTCGGTCTGTGAAAACATGAAGTGGACTGTAGCTGCTTTTCCCCGTCTGTTAATTAAGCGTTGCCCCGGAGGCTGACAGGGTTCTGAAATGTTTCTCTCCAGTATATCTGACCTGAAGATGGTGGCCTGCTTGGGAGGGTGAGGAAGACGCGTCAGTCCTGGTCACAGGATGCTCCCTAGTCTTGTCAGCCAATGACCTCTGATGGAACATGTCTTAATGCTGTTTCAAAAAGGTCCATCTCCATTTTGTATGAAGTGTTAAGTGCTAGCAAGTTGCTTTGTTATGCTTCTACCTCTAAACCACCACATGCTATGGCTATCCACCGTACTGAACCTGTCTGTATGAAAAATTAAGTCTTCAGTGAATCCAGTTGACAAGCAGCTTGATCTGAAATAAATGGAAGAGCAGTTGTGTCGCTTTACTCTGGTGGTGATTGAATAATCCTGTTAAACTAGAGATCACTGGGTATTATTTCCCTTGCTTTTGTCTTAATCTTGTCTCTTCTCCACCTTTACAACAACTTGTGTAGAGGAAAAGTGAAGGAGAGTGGAAAAGACAAGGCAGTGATGTTTTTCGGGTTGCTAAATGAGGGAGTAGCAAGTCTGTGAAACATGAGCATGTGGCTGAGGCTCAGAAGTGGAAGGGTCAAGGTAGTTCACCTCTATCCAGCAGGCCTGTGGCCAGTTCCTCTTCAATTAGAGCCCATTGGGTTTGAATTGATGCAAAGTAAAGCAGGAATACCACCACATTTGCACTGTGAGCAACTAAATCTTAGTCCCAGGAAGCTCTTTACAGTGCCTGTTACTGCCTCATGCCAGTAGTTGTAGAGTTTTGTCGTACCTTGAATTGAGCTCTTTAGCCTGAGAAGTTGCTGTATATTAGTAGTTTAGGAGTGTGACTTCACTAAGAGGCTGCCTGGAGTGTTCTTACCTTGTACTGCTTATGCTGATGTCTAAATAGGGGGTGTTTCCTTGGGGAAGCAGCTTGCTTTGTGAGGAGGGTTGTGATTGTCCTCTCTGAGAGGGACTGTGTAAACTTTGGGGCTGCTGCTCACTAGTGTGCATCAGTTTCAGAGCTGCTGAAGTGGGAAATGTGTTTGGAGCCATTTCATGTCACTTCTCTGTGTGCCTGAGTCTTAAAAGATCTATTTAGGATGTGACTTGATGTCCTCACATCACAGAATCACAAGGTTGGAAAAGACCTTTGAAGATCATCGAGTCCAGCCATTCCCATCCTGAGCTAAACCAGATCCCTGAGCACCTCATCTCCCCCCTGTTAAACACCCCCAGGGCTGGGGACTCAGCCCCTCCCTGGGCAGCCTGGGCCAGGCCCTGACAGCTCTGCCAGGGAAGAACTTTGCCCTCCCAGCTGAGCTGACCCTGCCCTGGGGCAGCTTGAGCCCATTGCCCCTTGTCCCATCTCCTGTGCCCTGGCTGCAGAGACCATCGCCCACCTCTCTGCACCCTCCTGGCAGGGCAGGGGAGGTGGGGAGAAGGTCTCCCCTCAGCCTCCTCTTCTCCAGGCTCAACACCCCCAGCTCCCTCAGCCGCTCCTCATATGATCAGCTGCACACCAGATCTCCAGTGAGACTTCAATGTCTCTGAGACTTGTACTTGCTAACCATGTCCCAGGCTTTGTTGCCAGCAGGTTGAGGGAGAGGATTCTGATCTGGAGAGACCCCCCTGCAGTCCTGTGCCCAGGTCAGGGGTCCACAGGACAAGAAGGACATGGAATTGTTGGAGCAGGTCCAGAGGAGACTACAGAGATGATCTGAGGGCTGGAGGATCTCTGCTATGGAGACAATCTGAGAGAGTTGGGCTTGTTCAGTCTGGAGGAGAGAAGGCTCCAGGGGCACATTATTGCAGCCTTCCAATGTCTGAAGGGGCCCAGAGGGAAGCTGAAGAGGGCCTATTTACAAGGACACGTGGTGACAGGACAAGGGGTAATGGCTTTCAACTAAAAGCAGGTAGACTTAGATCACATAGAAGGAAAAAATTCTTCCCTGTGATGGTGGGGAGGCCCTGGCACAGGGTGCCCAGAGAAACTGTGGCAAGGAAAACCTCATAACTGCATTACTAGGCACAATCCCAAGGAAGTGCTGGTTAAAACCAGTAGCTTCTGCCCCACAGACCATTTGAAATCCTGGGATGAAGGGCTGCGTGTTCTGGGGTGTCTCCAGATGGCAAAAGCTGTTACTCCTCTGCACCAGCCTCTTGGTCCTGTCATGTTTGATGTGCCTAATAGCACTAGTAACTACAAGGAGGTTATCAAGAAGGTAAGAGTGATGCTTCTCACAGTGGCGTGTGGCAGGAGGATGACAGACAGCAAGCAAAAATTGAAAGGGCAGATTTTGACTGGTTGTAAGGAAACCCTTCTTCCACGTGAGGACAGTAGGTCTGGAAGAACTTGTCCCTGTACTGGCAAGTCCCCATCCTCCTAGGTTTTAAAGACCAGGTAGGATAAAACCCTGAATAACCTGGTCTGGCTCTGAGCTGTCCCTGCTTTGAGCAGGAGGGTGGGCCATAGACTTCCGAAGGGGTCTTCCAGCCCACATGCTGCTATCCTATGAAAATGAAGCAGTCCTGTCATCTGTTCCATAGGTCTGTTACCTGATCAATAAACTGATCGCCTTCCCTTGTCCTGTACAGGCAGATACAGGCCAAGCAGCTGTGGAGGAGAGTAGCCTCATCGGCTGGACCTGATGACCTCTCGAGGTCCCTTCCAACCCCCATGATTCTATGATGAGTCTGTGATCTCTCCAGCTGTGGAGCTGCTTTCAGTGGCTCATCTGATCAGGATGCCTTCCAACGTCACACTTGGTTGGGATTGAACCCCAGACTGCAGCTGAGCAGCTGCTCACTCCCCCCAACAGTGTGATGGGGAGAAGAATAAAATAAAAATGGGGGGGTTGAGATAAAGCAGTTTAATAGGATAATGAAGACAATACTATAATGATTATTGTTGTTACTGCACAAATTCCCCCACCACTCTGTTTCCCAGCAGCAATCCTGCCTCCTGGCCAGCTGCCTCAGGTGTATCTGGTGCATGACATTATACAGTAGAATATCCCTGCCCTTACCTTTACCCCTCAGCCTCTCAATATCTATTTTCTCCCCTTTCCAGCTGAAAAGGGGAGCCATAGAGCAGCTTTGGTGGGCGTCTGGCCTCCAGCCAGGGTGAAACCACCCCACTGCCTCAAGCACCAGTGTCTGTCGCACTTTTCCATTGCCAGTGACATGTCACAGGAACACACATTGTGTCACCTCTCAAGACTGATCCCATTACGACTTTATTTGTTGTAACTTGCATTGACCCAGCTTAAGGACCATGGGGGAGGGGGTGTCACAGGTCAGGCTCAGCTATCGTGATAGGGTTACACTGGTACAAACGAGGGGTCAGTGGCAGTCGAGAGTCGCAGGGGGATCAGAGGTCACATCCTCCTTCTCCAGGCCGTGCTGAGCATCCCGTCACTGAGTGCCATGATGAGAGGCCTTGGCCACGGTGAGTGCAGGGACAGCTGGGGGGATCAACTCCCTGCTGATACCGTGGGCGGGTGTCACAGGGTGCTGCCACCCGGGACTGCCGTCAGGAGCTCTGGGCCCTGGTACATCTTCCCCAGCATCATCTGTGCGCCTGCTGCAGTCCCGAGGCTCGTTCGGGCCCCTGGAGTGTCTGGGCTCAGAGGGCAGGGCCTGCTGCGGAGGGCACGGGGATGGGCAGCGGCCCGGAGACCCCCGTGGGGACAGGGAAAAGCTGGAAGCGGGGACGCGGCTACGGGGATGGGAGAGGCCACGGGCAGGGTGGAGCTGACGAGGGAGACCAAGGAGGGCGAGACCCCTGGGGAGGGGCTGCTCGGGGAGCGGGGCGAGCGAGGGCTGATGCGAGAGGAGGGTCCCTGCGGGAGGGGGCGAGGCGCCTCAGCCGGGGATGCTGGGGCAGTCGCTGTGCCGTGGCGAGGCTGAGGACAGGGCTCCCTCAGCCAGCACCGCCCCGGCAGCCGGCAGCTGCTCCCGGGAACGGCCTCACCCCCCGCGCGGGTCAGGCGGGGAGGGAAGGAGACAGGTACCGGGAAGGGGCGCGGACCCGCCCCGCGGCCGGGAGAGATCAGGGCTCCCCCCGCCCGTTACCGGGGCAGCCCGGGCTCTCCCCCTGCCCGTTACCGGGGCAGCCCGGGCTCTGTCCCTGCCCGTCACCGGGGCAGGCAGCCCTGAGCCGCAGCCCTGCTCGCTGGACAGGGGCCGGGGGCTGCAGGGCAGCGCTGCTGGAGGCCGCAGCCTGGCAGAGGGGCTGCCCCCCGGTGAGTGCCCGCGTCGGGGGCCCTTTCGCGCAGCGCCGGACGCCGCCTGCACTCCCCGCTTCTCCCTGACACAGCCATGTGGTACCCAGGACACCAGCCCGGGGAGGGGTCCACACGCCTCTAACCCAGGGGCATTACACCACCGCGAGGTGCCACCGCAGGGGCTTGTAATGAGCTGTGGCATCGCACGTGAGTGTGATGATGATGGCAGAGGAAGGCTCTGCCCCACCGCAAAGCTCCAGCCAGAGGGAGCAGAGCACCTCCCTGCCAGGGCCACAGCCTGAGTGCCACGGGTCTGTACTGGGAAGCGCTGGGATGGCAGAGGGGTGTACTGGGAGGCAGTGGGATATACTGGGATGGGACCTGGGACACACCGGGAATCACTGTGGGGCCCTGGATCATACTGAGACTCACTGAAAGGCTGAGTCCAGATTGGGAGGCAAGGACCCGAGGCTCTGGGGCAGCCGGCAGCCGTGTGCAGGTTCTGGGCCGTACTGGGGAGGTACTGGGCAGCGATTGTGGATGCTGGGGAGGGAGATTCTGGGGCTGAGAGGCAGGGGGAGGCTCTGGACAAATGTGGGAGATGGGGGAGAATACTGGGGCGGGCACCAGTGTGTTCTGGTGGGCGCTGGGGAAGGACAACGGGCGCTGCGTACACACCGAGAGAGCAGCTGAGCCAGCAGGGGCCCGGCAGAGAAACAGGGGAAATGGGCAAAAACGGAGAGTATGGGGAGGAAAGACAGGGAACCAGGGGAAAGTGGAAGACGGGGTGAAGGGGGGAAGAAGCAGCGCAAAAACAAGTAGGGAAAAATTGGGGAATAGGGGGAAATTGTGGAAAAACATGGAAAAAATGAGGGAAAAGGGCAGTTGGGGAAACTGGGGGAAGAAATGGGAGGAAATACAAGGGAACTGGGAGCAAACGAGGGAACAGGTGAATAGGGAACTGGAAGAAAACGGGGAATAGCAGCCAAAATGAGCAAAAATGGGGGAGACGGGGGGAAAAAAACAAGGGAAAATAAAAACTGGTGGGAAATGGGGCACAAATGGCCAAAAGGTAGGATGACAACCGGGAGAAAATCAGGGAAACTGCATGGAAAAAACCAGGATGGAATGGGGCAGAAACATGCAAAACTCAATGGGAGATGGGGGAGGAGAAAACTTAGGGAGAAATTCTGTGGAAATGAGGAAGAATTTAGGGAAATGGTCAGGAAGGTGGAGAAGGGGGATAAACAGTGGAAACGGAACAAAACCAGGGGAAAATGGATGAAACAGTGAGAAAAAGAGAGAAGTCCTGGAAAGTGGAGGAGAGAATCAGGAGAAACTCAGGGAATAGGAAGAAGGAAACAGGGTACAAATGAGACAAAACAGGTCAAAATGAGGGGGGAAAGGCAAAAACAAGGCAACATGGGGTAAAATCACAGCAGTAATGGGGGGTGGAACAAAGTGAGGGAAATGGTACAAGAGGGAAAATGGGAGAAAAACAGGAAAAAGTGGAGCAACACCAAGAAACAGGAGGAAATATGGTAGAAGAGCAAAAACGAGGCAAAGTGTGCAAAAATGGGGAAAATCCCAGGGAAAACTGGGCCAAAACAAGGGGGGGGGGAATGGGGCTGTGAGGGAAATGTGGGGGTGGTTATGGGGCAGGGGGCAGTTGTGGGATGGGAGGGGCAGTGGGTGGCAGGCATGGGTCACCCCTTTGACATGAGTCAGACCAGCGTGGCTGGGCCTGGTGGTACGAGCAACAGGGACCTTGAACACACCAGTATGGCCCAGTACCTTCCAGTACTGCATGTGCATCACCCTCCCAGTATGGTACCAGCCAGAGCTATAGGTATTCAGGTATGATCCCAGTAAGGTCCCAACATTCCAGTATGAGCTCCAATACTCTCAATACAATGCCAGTCTGGATCACACCTCTCAGAACATGATCCCAGTATAGCACCAGTTCTCACAGTATGATGCCAGCCTAAGCCACATGTCTTCAGGCACAATACCAATATGGGCCACCACATTCCCAGTACAGGTCCAGTGCTTCCAGTATAGCACCAATGCTCCCAGTACAATGCCAGTCTGGGTCACAGCTACTCCATTCCAGTATAGCTGCAAGGCTCCTGGTATAGGCTCAGCACTCAAATTAAGATCCTAGAATCAGCCTCAGTGTTCCCAGTATGGACCCAGTGTACCCAATACAATGCCAGCTCTCCAAGTATGATCCCAGCATGGGTCCCAAGGGTCCCACTGTACTCCCAGTATGTACCCTAAGGCTCCCAGTATGGGCCTTGAAATCTTACGTGCAGCTCCAGTGCACCCCAAGGCTCCCAGCCCAGGCCTTAAGCCTCCCAGAGCACTCCCAGTTTTCCCAGCATGGGCTTCAGTGCTTCTCTAGTGCACTCCCAATGCTGCCAATACAGGCCTCAACACCCCCAGTACAAGCCCCACTACTCCCAGCACGCACCACTAACAGTTTTTACCCTGACCCTCCCCAGCGCCTCCTTAAGCTGAGCCCCCAAACCCTTGAAATTTCCCCCCAAAACCAACACTACCAGACTGCCATCACTTTTATTGGTGTGTGGGCACACTGGGTCACAGGATCAGGCCCCCGCCAGTGAACTCCATCCGCTGCCGAGGGAAGAGAGAGACAGGGGTGAGCAGAGGGGCCGGGCTGCCCAGGCCGGGGGGAACCCGCTGCCTGGGTGAGCAGGGCAAGGGGACCCAGGGCCCGGGCGCACCTGTGGGGGTGCAACGAAGGCCAGCCAGTCGGAGGGGCGGGTGGGCAGCAGTCCCATGGCCTGGCACTTGTAGAGGGCCAGTGCCAGCCCCAGCCCATTGCCCACGAGGAACACCAGTCCCTGCAGCGCCCGTCGGCTCGAGCTCTCCAGTGCCTTCAGTGCTGCAGGGTGTGTGGGGGGCACAACACAAGGTGGGGCAGGGGGTACTGTCATTGTCACCTACGTGCTGCGTATCTGGCACCACAGGGGACCAGGGCAGTGATGGTTGGGGAGTGGCAGGGGAGCACCATGGGAGAGAGCGGTGAGGAAGGTGGAGAGGGGATGGCACAGGGTGGGTGCTGGGCAACTGTTGGGTAACACGTGGGAGTGACTGACATAGGGGCAACTGTCATAAGGAGAATTGTAGGGGGATGCATGTGAACAGTGGACACGCGGGCAACTGTTCAGGGACATACTGGGCAACGTGGGAGTGACTGTGTGCACACGACTGAGGACATGCGTAGCCCGGGCTGCTATAGGGATGACTGCTGGGGAGCATGTGGAAATGACTGCTTCAGGGCAGGGGACCACGTCAGGTAAGGGGGTCAACAGCTGTGTGGCACGGGTGGCCTGGGGGGGGGGCGGATACCTTGGGAGCTGTCACCTGCACGGGGTTGTACTCACTGGCAGAGAGGGACATGAGGGCCTGCAGCGGACGCCAGCCCATCATGCAGACCATCATGGCAGGGAAGATGGAGATGGTGTTGCCGGCCATGTACATGATGAAGAGATTCATGGGGATTTGCTTCAGAGGCGCCAGTGCCACGTCCCAGCAGCGCTGCAAGGGAAGAGCAGACCCAGGCAGGCGGCGGGGTGGTGGGTTCCGGCACCCGGGACAAGGGCCCCCGCGCCCCACGGGATGTCCTGCCCTCCCTCCCCCCCGCCCGGGCCCCCGCCCACCTTCTCCATGAGGATTTTGTCGCTCTCGTGGACGCCGCCCTCCCCCAGCTGCCGCTCGGCGAACCCCAGCGGCCCGCGGCCCTCGGCGGCTCCGCGGGGCCTGCGGAGGGACAGAGCCGGGCAGGTGAGGCGGCGGAGACCCCCCAGACCACCCCCCCCCCCCCCCATCTCCCCTCCCATCGCCCAGGCCTCACCGCCCCCCCGGCGCCGCCGCCAGCTCCAGCGACCACTTGAACCGCCGGCCCCGCACCGCCGCCGCCGCCGCCGCCATCTTGCCAGCGCCGGAAGAGGAACGGCGGTCACGCGGGAGGGTCACGTGTCGGAGCCCCGGAACCTCCGGCGCCCCGAGCGCAGCGCTCCCCGCCCCGCTCCGCCCGCCAGCCCCGTGCCGGCCCCGCCGCAGCCTCGCAGCCTCCCTCGCCCCCTCCCTCCCTCGCTCCCCCGCTCCCCGCAGCAGCCCTGCCGCAAGCGCGCCGCGCCCGGCCCGGCCCGTCTTCGGCCGGAAATGCAGAGAGACACCGCGGGTTCCCCCACGGCCCGGTGGCGCGCGGGCGCTGCGGGCGCCGCTGTGCGCATGCGCGGGCCGGGCTGCGCCGGGGCTGCTGCCCGCTCCGTCCTGACAGCGTCACCGGGCTGGAAAAGCGCCTTACGCTCCGGGGGTCCAGCCGTTCCCCTCCTGAGCTGAAGCAGAGCCCTGCGCACCTCCTCTCCCCCTGTTCAACACGCCCAGCGCTGGGGACTCAGCCGCTGCTGCTGAGGCGCGGCGGGCTGGCGCAGGTCCGTCAGCGCGCACACCAGTGTGGCGGGCGGCAGAGGGCGGTTCCTGCAGGGGGCGCGGGGCTTTGTAGCCCAGACTTGCCATGTCCCTGCCGTCTGCGCGCCGCGTTGGCTCCCTGCCGCCGGGTGCCTGAGCAGAGCGGGGGTCCTGCCTGTCCGTACAGCCCGAATCTCCCGGCCGCCAGGCCCCACCTGCCCACAGTTCCCCCTCCCCGTGCTCACCACAGCTACTGACGGTGCAAAAGTGACACACAGGACTGGGATACGAGAAGGGGACAGCTCACAGCAGTGTTGGACTGCAGCGGTGACAGCACATAACAGCTGATCTCAGGGTGTAGAGTCACGATCATACATATGTAGTGTGGTGTAATGATGGAGAGCAGCCCTTGCTCAGCTAGATAATTATGTGGAACGGCTTGTGAAGAAGAAGGGGAGTGTTTTTGTTCTTCCTTAGCAAAGGGATTACTCCTGAAGGCCTTGTACTATCTCGAGGAGAAGATAAAAGAGTGAGAACTCAGGATGGAATAATGTCCATCCCGTTACCTCCTTATTAAAGAAAACAGGTGGCTGATAAAGGACACGAATTGTGTTCGTAGGCCTCGTTACTGGAGGAAAGCGGATAGTTAACAAGGCCATAAATTAGTTCAGAGTGATAAGAACACTGCAAGCTGGCAAGATCAGCACATTCCAGGCGAGAGGTGAAGAGTACATGGTGAGGAGGACTCGGGGCCTTCCTCCCAAGGACCACCAGAGACCCTTGCCCACAATTTTTGGAAGAAACTGCGCAATGGCAAAGGACTGATAAGCTGATTAGCATCAGAAGCGAGAGTAGGCGGGGTTAGGTAATGAGTATGTATAGGCGTTAATTGAATATTCATTGTTTTATTGTATAAATATGGGAGGGTTTTGTTACTCCAGGTGTGCACGTCTGTGGTGGAGCGATGCCCCGTGCATCTGCGCGCAATAAACACACCTACTGTGTAACTGTCGAGTTACAGAGTCTATTTCCGTATGTCATAGTGATAATAATACTGATAATATGTCAGTGATAATATATAATAGTGGCAAGTTATAATATTGATAGCTTATAATAGTGATAGCTTATAATGTTGATAGCATAAGGCACATTAAGTGAATGATAGTCAGAGGTAGCCTAGACAGTAGGGTGTACTAGGGACAACCACAGAACAGTAGAGGTAGTGCTCAGTGGTTACTTTCTTAAAGCATTTGCCTGATTTCTACAAAGAGAATGTTAACCCTCTCCAGACGACTCCTGACGAATGCTGCGAGCTTGTTCAGTACACAGGGTCTGAAAATCAGTGCTATGATGATCATTACAACTGGTCCCAACAAGGTGGTTAGCCATGGCGAATAACTAAACCATGATTCCAGCCATCCTCGTTGGGCCTCTCTTTCCTTTTTCCTCTGAGTTAACCTTTCTCTCAGTTGAGCCATCGAATCCCTGGCTAATCCAGTGTGGTCAGCATAAAAGCAGCATTCCTCTTCCAAGGCGGCACAAAGGCCTCCTTGTTGCATTAACAGGAGGTCTAATCCTCGTCTGTTCTGCAAGACAACCTCTGAGAGTGAAGAGACAGATTGTTCTAGAAGGGTCATAGATTCCTCAAGTCTTTGCAGATCTTCATCGATGGCAGTTTGTAGTTGAGACAGGTCTCGCTGATGGTTCACCGGAGAGGTCACTCCCGTGGCTGTACCAGCTACTCCCAGGCCGAGCAGTGTTGCTGTTGTCAGTGCTGTCAGTATTTCTCTCTTTTGGATCCTGTCGTCTGCATCTCCCCAGTAACGGCTCATTTCTTCATCCGAATGATCTAGGACCCTGGGAATAATCAAAACTTGTACACAAAAGTCAGTTGATGAGTTAAAACGCTTAATGGACACACAGGGGGTTAGCCCTGTCTGATGACAGATCCACATCCCAGATGCGGATGGAATTGCCCATTTATGGGTTCTATCGATCGCAATGGTTTCTGCACAGACCACGCTGTTCCAGCTCACTAAGGTGGCATTGCCAAAACACATGCCTTGGCCTTTAACCTGGTCCAAAGTGATTCCTCTCTGTGGTGTATCCCACTTGCACTGAGTCGGGTTATCTTTCCATGAATAGCTAAAAGGAGTGTTGAGGGCAATACCCTCATAGTAAGGGGGATAAGCATCATAACATAGCCAACATGCATTAGTAAGATTGGGGTTGGATTGATTCAGTGATAGGAAAGTAGCATCTAACACACCTAAGAATGATTTGCCAGCCGAAAGGTGAGAGTCTGTGATCGAATTGCCTAAGGGAACCTTTCATTTAGCTGGTAGGGGACTGGTTGGGACAGAAGTAGAAATTGGCAAGTTGTCTTTTCCTTGTTTGTTGTGATTTTGGAAATGCAAAACTGATCAGTTTTGGAATATGCAATGTGGCCAGTCCACAGCTTTCCCACCCCATCACCCATTACTTAGCAAATTAAGCTTTAGGTGGGTCTCCAGGCCTGGTCAAAACCGGCTGGACTCTTCTTTTTTGTCATGCGCCATCATCATGGCAGAAATACTGGGTTCACGCATGCGTGAGCTTCCTTTTCTAGTACTTTCTGTGGGGAGGTGCTGAGGGAGAACTGCACATGTGCATTTCCAAAAGCACCCAGTTAGGTGAACAAGCACTGGAGCAGCAGAAAATGGCCGGCGTTGGTGAGGATGAGACCCCAAATCCCTTGCCTGAATCACGGGACGCGTCTACAACTCCACGAGTGGTGAATTTTCCTTTCTCCAGCACTATAACCAGGCAGTAGGGGCAATGTCCTTGCTACGGCTATAGTAGTGTATTGTTCCCTTGCCATTAGACTTTCAGGTTGTCGCCTTCGGAATGAGTGCGGTTCTACCCACCGGAGCAACCAGACAGGTGGGTATTACTGAGACTAAAAGGTCTCTTCAAGCTCAGATAATTTAGAAAGAATCAAGATTTTCCTTTTCTGTTAATTGTTTTAATTCTAGGCAGAGGACCCAGGCTTCTGGTGACGATGATGTGGATATTTGGGAGCGGCGCTTTAAAATTGAATGTTATGTATTGTCAGGACTTATTATTATTTTGTTTATTTTTCTTATTGTGGCTGGTTTCTATTGTTGTTATAGTTGTGCACAGCAAAAAAGTTTAGTTTTTGTTCAGTTATACAGTTATGTGCACCAATAAAGTTCAGTTTTGTTCAGTTAACCAAGAGTTTCTATATATAAATTCTATTAGACAAAACGGGAAAGGGGGAGAAAGTTGCTACACCACGTGACTAATAACTTTATAGCAAGCATGGAAGGGATAGGGTTATATGATCCTAACAGTTACTTGTTTTGTGGGTTTTAGAAACCAGATGTTTTATTCTGTCACGGTAACTGCTTGCATGCGGTTCACCACGTGTTGGATCCATAGGATCAGACACGGTGGAAATACTTAATTTGCCACATACTCCTCCCTCTTTGGCCAATACATCATCCCAAACCAGCCAGCGTTGCAGAACAGCAGCACACGTCTCTCGAGGTTGTTGATTCAGGAGATCTGTAGCACTGGCAGTTCTGTTGGAAATGATTTCCAAAACTGCTTGCATGCGAATTATGCAGTTCAGGTTGTAAATTGGTTCCCATGCCCCTGTTCACATACTATGGCTTTTCACTTTGCAAACACTTTTACAGCTGCCTGTAACTGCAGCTGCGGAGTTGAGGCTTGTATTTCCTCTAATACCAATTCCTGTTATTTTCCATTTTCTTTGCTACGTAACCAGCCTTGCTCTCAATTAGCTAATTCGTGAACGCTGCAAACCGACCCAGCAGACAAGCGACACTGCAAGATGCGAGTTGCTACATTCCATTGGCTTCCCTCTACCCCCATAAATGAGGGCAGGGATAAACACAGCTGACAAGGCAGGCATCCTCACTGTGACTTCTTTCTTCCCCCTGGAAAGATAATAAACAAATTCGCTTCTCGGTGAGAAGAGGAAAAAACAGCAAGGTGGGGAAAAGGGGTGGGGAACAGTGAGCCCTTAACGTTAAAGGCAGCAACAAGGCAATTCCTTATAAAACTATGCAGATAGCATCTTCTGTTCTAAGTGTGGAGATCTGGACTGTAGTGTCTACCAAAAATGTTACTGGTATTAACTTAGGTTCTACAAAACAAGTAATCAATAAATTGCCTCAGTGGTTTCCAGTGAGTTTTCTGATATATATATATACACCCTTCGCCCCCCACTCACTTACAAGGGGATGAAGGAGCTAGCCTCCCGGCAGCTTGGGGGACACGGTTAAATGCAATAAAAGAGCACTAGTAACAGGATTTTCGACCTTGATTTGTGGATTTTTGGGTCATCTTAGTACTAACTTTTCCAATTTATCTGTCGGCACCCCATTCATGTGTTCTCAGGGAATGCCTTTTCTCCATCCCGTGGTCCACAGACTATTATGTTTGTTTTCTATACCTTCCGTAATTATTTCCCTTTTGCTTCTCTTTCTGATAACAAAATTCCATCTCCTCCTGACAGGGACACTCTCAACACATACTCTGACTTGAATTTGCCACTCGCTTGGTCTGTCTCCAGCTGCTCTCCTTGCGGAGACGCAGAACCACAGATCAGAACTCACTTCGCAGTCAGACTGCATCTCAGACAAACACTGGAATCATTCCAACGACACACGGTACCGGGCACAAAGATTTCTTGCATATGCAAAGCATGACAATGGTTATGAAAAGGTTTTTTTCTCTCTCTCAGATACGCTGCAGCTCAGTCACTCACCACTCACACCAGTTAGCTCATTTCACTCACACAAACAGTTCATCAAATTTAAATCAATTTTCAAAACTCAGTCCCTTTTAGCAATATCTGAAGTCAAGACCAATAAATCAGTGTCACCAGGAAGGGACTCCCTGTGGGGAATGGAACCCCGGTCTCCTGTGTGACAGGCAGGAGTTCTCTCGCTTAGCAGCAACTGTTTGTTTACTTCTACCGACTGCCACAGGGGCAGCCATTCTGTACAACTCAAAGGGGCAGCACATCCTGAGAGGGCCACACTTAAGTATCCAAGTTCCCCCTATTCAGTCTCAGGACCTCACACCTTTCTGTTCTCTGACAATCCTGCCGACTACGCCATTAAAATGTCACGATCCGCACCCAGATAAACGGCTTTGGCAGAGGTTAAACCCCCTGCATTCCAACCGACCTCAGATTGCTCTGGGGGGCTGGGGGCGGCTGGACTTAACCCCTGAGTGATGTCCAGTCAGGTGCTTTATCGTGAGGAGGTCTGCACAAGTCTCAGGAACAGAATTAAGACTCAAAACGGAGCCCAGGTTTAAGTTACTTTATTTAGCCTGCAACAAGCGTGCAGGAGAAGGAGTGTGTGTGTGTGTGTGTGTGTGTGTGTGTGTGTGTGTGTGTGTGTGGAGTTCCATTAGTTGCCGGTTGTCATGGTTCAGCGCTGGGTGCAGGGGGGTTGCTCCACTGCGGATGTGCACACTAACGTGACAGTTCTTCTTGGTTACATACAGTTCAATGATGCTTATTCATTAGGTGACCTCATACCCCTGTACATATTCCTAACTTGTCCTGCTTCATCTTAAAATGTGCCCCAAGAAGTGACTTCCATCAACTCCTCCCAATTGCACCTGTTACTGCTGTTTGGTGGTGGTTGTTTAGGGTTGTGGGGATGAAGTCGGATGGCTCCTCTTCATCACCTCAAGTAACCTTCTGTCTTGCACAGACTCAGTTACCCCTTGACTCTGATCCAAACTGCAAGTTTGGATTTAGCAGGTTTTGTATGCCTTCAAGGACAAGGGGGAGCTTGAACTAGTTACAGTGAAATGCTTTGCCTGCATTTGTGGCCAATTAGAGACAGGCAAGGAATTCATGAACAGATAAGGAGGAGGGGGGGACTGGAACTCATCAAAGAAGTCACTTTATTTCCACAGAGCACATAGTCCTTGAGTGTGTCATTTACTTAAAATATGGTGTTAGACCCAAACTTATGGCCCTTTTGATGTTTCTTCTTTATCAGTGAGGCAGAGGCGTTCAAGCCAGGCATTGTTTATGGGAGGTCACCGCTCTGGCACTTCAAGCTATCCTGTTAGCAAGCCTTCCTTAACCCTTTACAAGCATCTTAATGCAACATTTCAGCAATGTTGAGACATAAGTCCACTGGTACAGGCATTTGTTGAGGGATACAGTACGTCACACCACCCCGTGGCTCAACATGACCATCTTACAGATGGTGCTCTGTGATAGCTAGAGGATAAAGTAAGGAGGAAGGAAAAGAAAAGTGTGTGCACAATAGCTCAATAGCTACAATCAAAACATTCAAACAATTAACAATTTTCAAATTGCATTTGCAATAGTCAGTAAGAACTGTTAACATTAGATAGACATTAATTAACAATTTGAATTTGTCCAATTGCGAAAATCCAAATCACGTCCTATTGCTGTCCCTTGTAGTTCAGGGGCTGGAGGAAAACAAAACAATGATACTTTACATGAACTTTTATAAGGCATATTGCCCTCTCGATCTTTGGGCTCAGCAGGCTTATCACTGTCTGGGGGCTGCAAAGTTTGTGTGGCGGCCCCGATTCCCAATTTTGGGATGACCGACAAACATTCTTTCACCTCCCTCCAAGTGTCCTGCTCTTGTATCGCTTTCCGGAGTGCCTGCACGACCCTCCCCCACGATTTCAGATTTTTCCCACTGCCGGAGGACATAGTTTCCTCAGCTAAAACTTTAGTACATTTAGCCCACACCTCAGGATGGAGAATATCAACCGGCTGGTCAATGACCCCGATTGTAATAAGTAGACTAACTAGGAATTGTTCTCAAACCTTCTACGACTGTAAATAAGCAACTAGGGCAAAGGGGAACCATTGTTCCATCACTAGTAACACCCTGAAAGAACTTCAGGTCTTGCTGAGTTGGTGCCTGTGGTAGACTATGGCTGTGAATAGGTAACCAGGTCAAAGGGGAACCATTGTTTTATCACTAGCAACATCCTGATAGGATTAAATGAGTTAACCAAATAAGACACTGAACACAACGTAGAGGAGGACTACGGGGGACCAGGACGACCCCCACTACCAGCTTACACAGCTACAGAAAAACACCGGGATATGCCACGTGTACCCGGAACTACGGGACTATAAAAAGGGGACTCCAGAGGGGTGAGGTGCGTGCCGTTTGCAGGAGCAAGGGTCTCCTCCGGACGCCCAGCGCTGATATTTGCCTATATCTTGCCGACTTGCTTAATTAATAAATTGTTGTTTGGCTTTATCAACTGGGGTATGTCTCAAATTTATAACAATGCCCATTGATGATTTCTAGCATATGGGGTGGCAAAGGGTCGCTTTGCAAATGCAGATACTGTTTTTGAATACTCAGAGTGGCGGAAATTTGGGGATAGATTATCTGAGGAAGTCATTACTGAGGAAAAAGCTACTAAGAAGTTCATGAAGCTGTGGCGAGCAGTTATCAACTGCGTCAAACAATATCAAGCAGGTAAACACATAGCAGCCGTAGCATCTGCTCAATTAGAAAATCAAGGGGATAAGCCTGGAAAGTTAGTCTTGGAAAGTGATTATGTACCTACCCCCCCCCCCCCCAACTGGACCATCCGTAACAGCTGAACCCCTTAAAACATAGGGGCTTGTGAGGCACCAGTACCCTCTGCCCCACCACTGGCTGAGGAATGGGGAATACACACTTGATAAAAAAGGCGAGGCGGTACTGAAACTCCTCCACGCTATGCTCTCTAAGAGAGTGATTAAAAATGACGAAAGGTCTTTAAAACCCCTCCTTTTTGTGGAGCGAAGAAAGAAAACTGATAACAAGCCTTGACAGTGCATTTGATTTACCTACTTGGGAAGCTATTGGAGCTCAAATCCTTGACGAACCCTCAGTTTGGGCGAAAGAAACTAAGTCATTAATAACTCTCTGGAAATTAAGTAAAAGGACTTTAACCAAAATGGAGGCGGAACGCGTAGCTGCTGCTTCAGCCTTTGCAGCTTTAACACCAGTTCTGGATTCTACAGAACCGATTTAAAAAGGGAAAAAACCTACTATGGAGAAGGTGTTTTTGTTTCTGCGTGCTCTTTCGCCTACCCCAGTTACTATGCCAAGTAATAATGCCGTGTTATCAGAGCAAAGTGATAAATCTGTCAGAACTGACCGGGAAGGGGAGCGAGTAGTGCGCGTAAATCTGCCACCACGGCCTGCACCCCCC
Organism: Gallinula chloropus; assembly: GCF_964237585.1. Taxonomy (NCBI): domain Eukaryota; kingdom Metazoa; phylum Chordata; class Aves; order Gruiformes; family Rallidae; genus Gallinula; species Gallinula chloropus. The sequence continues at coordinate 133,891 of NC_140089.1, read as the reverse complement.
CCCCCTCCCCCCCCCCCCTACACCTTTGGAAGGAAAAATGTGGAAACAAACATACAACCGACTGCCTTTAATATCTGCTTACCTCTAACTTTTACTGAGCCTAAAACACCCCATGATGCAGTCCAAAATGTTAACTGGCATCAACAACTTCAGCCTGTCCTTGAAAAGCTGGAAAAAAGCTGAGCGGGCGATGGCATCTCCTGCTGGGAAAGGGTTTGCAGAACTGCCCACCCAGCCACCCGAAACCTACTGAGATAGAATCTACCTACACGAAGAATCACCAACTAAGGCACAGAGCAGTGTTGCCCCCATGGACAAGGAACCCCAGCACAGGGACAAGAATCCTACAGAGATGGACACATCACCCACACCTCCCGACGAACTCATCAATCCATCACTGTCTCCTGACGCCCGAGACACTCTGCAGAGGCTGCTCGTCCCAGCCTGGGCACGTAAGATGCCGTCAGAATGGGATAAAGGGTTACATCAGGGTATTTGGATTCCTACTCAGTTGCGGAACTTACTGGGGAAAAGTTTACGTGGGACTGAGCGGGTGGTGGAGAGAGTGAATAGTGGGGAGGTGGGAGGTGGACGGAAAAGGGAGACCGTGTGGCAGGTCCTGGTGTTCCACCAGGTCCTAGTGCTCACCCAGGGCTCGGCCCCGGTGACCGTCGGGGTCGCGCTGTGGTTCACAGCACGGAGAGGAGGGTGCTGCGGGCAGCAGCCGAGACCAGTGAGAGCATGCTGCGCAGCCCGGTGCCTTGGCAGAATTGCCATAGAAGTGGGAGAACTCCCCCCCCCACCCCATGTGGACTGGATGTGTCAACTCGCGTCTTGCAATGTTGTTTGTTTGATGACTTGCTTGGCAGCGTTTGTTTGTATGTGCTGGGGGTTCAGAGATGCATTTATCCACTGACAGCAAGGCTCCTTACTTAGCAAAAGGATTTTTGATAGCCATCATTGAAACTGGGCAGCTTACTTTAAAAATTTAACCTGGAAAACAGAAAATCCCCATACAAAATTGCCCATTTGCAACATTTAATACAGGAGCAACTGACTAAGGGGCATATAAAGCCTTCCGCAAGTTTGTGGAACATGCAAAGATTTCCAAGGATTGGGTTTTATTTTCCATTATGCGTTTACACTCCAATGATTAGGAAAAATTTGCTTTTTCAGGCCCTACTAGAAACAAACGTGTGCTCCCACAAGGCATAAAAAATTCACCACCTCTGTGCCAGACTTATATAGGCCTGGGCACTTGTTTCAGTATGAAAAGTGCATCCTGATCTAATCCTTTATCATTACATGGATAAGAATTTGATTACAGAAAAAACTTGGACATTGAAAGTTTGATTCATGAGTTACCAGCACAAGGGATTAGAGATTCCTGTGTTTTCTGGCAGTGTGAGCTACTGCACAAATGGGGGAATCCAGTAAATGTGCTCTGTTATAGCAGCATTAGACTACCCCGTTAACTCAAACTGGACAACAGCTCAGAATATACAGCACAAACATTGCCTGTGTTACAGGGACACCACATTTGCCTACAGGCAAAGCCATGGTAGAATGTATGAACCAAACTCTCACAAAGCTCTTTACGTTTTGAACTGTTTGTGTCTGCCACATTTGGTACCTCTAATGGTGAAACATGCAGTAGGTTTAAAAGAAGGTTTGAGAAAAAAAAAGGGGGGGGGGGGAAGAGAAAGAAAAGTCAATGTCAAGTGTTATTAAGAATGAAGTTACAGGTGCTAACTTGGGAAGGAGATCTGCCTGTGTCATTACAGATATGAGAGCCAAGTGGATAAAGCTGTGGATTCAGAACTCAAGCTTGCATGAACCAGGACAAGTCTTTGAAAAATGCATGTGTTTGTGCTAAATGAAAATTAGGGAAATAGTGATTTCTGCACAGCCTAAGGTCACAGACTGCAATCAGTGCCTGCAGGAAAACGTGGGGCTGATGTTATCTGCACTTCTGACACTCCTGACTGGCAAAACAAACAAATGCAACAGCAAAGGTATCAAGGCACTTAGAGTTGGTTTCGTGACTGGGGAATTTCAGGATGGATATTGTCAATGGTCAAATTTGGATTATTGGATTTGGTAATTATAGTACTTGTCTTACATTTACTGTCATGTTCACTGAGCCTTCTGCAAAGGGCCCTTGCAGAGACCTCAAAAAGCAGTTTTTGTAACACAGATTCTAAAAAGGAAAAAATTGGCAAGGAGGACAGTGGGCCTGCCGGTGGCCTGGCTCTCCTCACAAAAGACAATATCCTTGAATTCCCATAAGACAAGAAAATTACTCATGCTGAGAGGTATTTGGTAATTATATTCTCAAATACAATGACTTGGAAAACAGAGGTACACACTGCCTCAACCCAAGAAAAAGTTGTAGGAAAATATTTGAGAACAAGGGAACATGTCGTTAACCAGCTGTTGGGGAATGGCTCGCAGAACGGGGCCATTCGGATTATATGCAGCTGGTGGGCCAACAGAATGACACTCGCCTGGAGGGAACTACTGCGAATGGCCTTGACATGACTAGGCCAAACTAGGCCTCCGGCACAGCTGGGGGGGGGGAGGCTCGGCAGGGTCGCCGCGTCCTTGAAGGGGGAAAACAACCGAGGCATAACCGGCTGGAACCGGTAGAAGGGGAATTCCACCGTGAACAAGAAACAACAAGTGGGCGTGTTATGCAAATGCGACCTTTTCGGGCTTAACCTATAGGCAGGCTGTATTTGAGATGTATCCAGCGCTGGAACATATATAAAGCTACAAGCTGCGCAGTAAAGTTGGCACCCTGTTATGATTCATATTGGATTCCTGGTGTCCGTTTTATTTTCCTTCTCGTCAACCAGCCATAATAAGATGGACAAAACACAACAGGTGTGCAGATAACTTTTAGACATCAAAAGTAAACTAATTATGATTAACTATAAAACATACTTCTCAAACCTCGTTATAAGTACTAATGAATCACTTTGGTGTGAGCAGTATGTGTAGCCATGTAACAGTTTTTAGCTTGCCACACTTTACAGTATAGTTTTCTGTTTATAGGATGGTTTTTAGATTCAGTTAAATAAGGACTTATATTTTTGTCGGTTATTTTTGCCTTAACGTTATTTTTGCCATGTATGTCACACTATTTCCCTGGCAGGATGGATAATGCTCTTCGCAAAAATCTGGCCAGTCCATAAACAAAAAGGGGGAATTGTACTAATGCAGTTTGAGAGAAATGGTGGTTTTGGCCCATCCAGATTTATTTCTCACCCCCATATAATCAGACCTGGGGAAGCTAACAGAGACATGTCAACAGGAGAGCAGATGTCTGAGAACAGGAGCTTGTCAGAAACTCCACGAGATAACAACTGCAAGAACATTAGCAACTGCCTTAAAGAGGAACAAAGGGACTGTGTAGCCTTCACAAATTATTGCCAACAGTGAGACACATGAACAGAGCATCTAACCAATAGCAATGTAGTGTAACTCATATGCTGTTATAGAAACTTACATAAGCTCTGTGTGTGTTTCAATGAAAGAGCTCACTTGATCACATTGATCCGAGTTGACTCCACAAAACTTCGACTCCAGCAAATCAGCACTGGCCCCTGGGGTAGCAGCTGCTGCTGCCGCAAAGAAACTAACAAACTTAGGCTGTTGGCTGAGCCAACAAACCAGTGCTACATCTCCTGCTCTCAGTGGCCTGCTTAGTGGTGTGGATAGTGTGAGACATGCTACTTTGCAAAACAGAGCTGCTGCTGGTTTTTCTTGCTTGCACATGGCCACAGTTGTGAAGATTTTGAGGGCATGAATGACCATTCCGAGTCCATCCACAAGAGATGCAGCAGCTCATGCAACATACTCAGCCCATAAAACAGGACGCAGGAATTTTTGGCCTAGATGGACTGGCAAACTGGCTTGGGATAGCAGGATGGCTAAGAAGCTTATTGAAAAGTGGCATACTGTTACCTATTGCTATTGTAGTAGGGCTTTGTTGCTTAAGCTGTATATTATTGTGCATAAGACGAGTGGTGCATCAAGCCACGACTCAAGTTTGGGTTGTGCAAAAGAAAAACGGGGGAATTGTGGGGGGCTGGTTGGCGGCCCGAGGACACGGGCCCCTGAAAGGGCTGCACAACCTAGGCCTAGAAGCTGTAATCAATCAAGTGAAGAGCTGGCAGGATAATCTTTGAACTGTCCTTGAACAGGCAGAACACGAGGATATTGGCTCTGAGAATAGGAGAAAACAGAATGCACATGGTGGATGCTTGTAACTGCAAGGCAGAACTAAAAGGAAGCATGAACTGCTGATGCTAGCCAGTAGCAGGGCAAGTGCTGGGACAATCCCCTCCCCAAGGAAAGCTGCCCCCAGACAGGTGCCTCTGGGAAGCCTCCTAAACCATCCGCATAATCCCCATCTTCCAAAAATGTTGTCCAACCAATCCCATGCATCGTCTTGCCGGAGTTTCGAGGCTGCATCCTTAAGCTGTTGAATGCTGGCGTGAATAGACTCAGAATGATCTGAGAGATTCATACAACACATACCCTCCAAATCCTCACAACCACGGCCTTGTGCTCAAAGCAAGCAATCTGTAGCAGCTCTATTTTGTACTGTAGCATGACGAACACTATCCATGTCTAATAAAAGGCCAGACAGTGCCCTGCTAGTAGCATTGCTTTGTTTTGCAAGCCAACAAGGAGAGCCCCATGGCTTGCAAACTACCCCCCTTCTGTGGGGATGGGTCTTGGCTGAAAGCCTGGCTCGTTCCCCCAGCCAAAAGCCAGTGTGCAGCCTTCTGGGGAAGCAAGAGCCTTGTGTGGCAGGGCTCAGAGCTCAGCCCTGTGAGCGACAGAGTGCGGACTGGGCTGCACTGCTGCTGTACTGCTGGCGCAGGCTTCCCGAGGCAGCGGACTGCTGCTGCCAGCTTGCTTCCTCTTCTTTGCTTTGCTGAAGCCAAAGCTCTAAGGCGGGGCCGGACTTGCTAGAAATCAGCGGTTCCCCTCAGGAGGGGAACGGATCTGAACGACCCTGAACTGCCATGTCCTGCACACAGGCCTCTGCCACAGCTGGCTGAGTGACCTTCTCCCCAGTGATCCCCTTTCCACACTCATCCCTAACAGCGACCTTTTGGGGGCAGGAGGCGGGAGTGCCCTGCAGAGCCATGCTTCTGACAGCCCCTGACCAGTATGGTTTCATCGGCCATATTCTCCTCTGCTCCACCCCACGGAAGCTCCCTTTGCAGGGCAGGGAAGAAGGCCTCCTGCTTCTCTCCATTTCCTCCCACGTGGCTCACTGTGGTGCTGGAATAGACCCCACAGACACACCGGCGCCTGCGCTTCCTGCCACACAGGCAGCTGTCTTGGCCCAACACGCACCCCTCACTGGTCTCATGTTCTGCTTGCAGCCGGATGTGTCCCCAGGAAACTGTTGGCCTTTACAAGGGCATCAGGGCCAGGTGGTGATCAGGCTGCCAGCACGAGTCCATCTGACTGGCATCACCGTGCAGCACATTATTGAGGAAGCCTCTCCATCTGGGACAGTCATCAGCGCACCCAGAGACATGGCTGTCTTTGTAAGTCTCTGCTGGGCCCTTCTGATGGGGATCTGGCCCTGGGTGAAAGCTGTGAGAGGGTCTTGCTTGCTTTCGGGCACCCGAAACACGAAGGTTTATGCCCTGCTCTCTCCTGAGTGCTACAGCTCTCCAGCAGGACACTTCAAGGGCTCGAGAGGTTTCATCCCTCTTAAGGCGAGTTCTGGCCAAGCACCTCAGGCTTCTTGACCAAAACTCAAGGCACGCAGGGTGCTCAACCTTAACCAGTGCCAGACTACTGCTGGAAGCCCAGGAGAGGGTGGCAGCTAACAGGCCTGATCCAGGGCATGCCCTCCCCTCTTTGTCGGTGTGTGTCTGAGCTGCTCTCCTTGTGCTTTGCCCTTGAGGGAGTGGATGCAGATGGAGAAGAGGAAACTCTCCTTGGGATGTTCACATACGATGTGGCAAAAGAGGCCAGTCAGACCTTTCTTCTGAAGGTACGATCCTCCTGCAAGGGCAAGATGCTAGGGGGCAAAATGCTTTTGCCTGCAAGTCCATGGCAGGAACAGCGTGAATGCTTTCTCCCTGGGCAGAGGGGCACTGCTGAGAGAGGAGGAGCCGTGGCAGGGTTGGGAGGGCCGAGTGGCACACAGCGGTGGTAGCAAAAGGATAGCAAGGACAGAGTCAGGCCGCTGGGAACATGAGTCCTGAGAGACCCCTGGCTGCACCCACTGCCTTGCGCAGAGCCAGCTGCACATGTGGCGCCAGGAGGAAGGCAGGCAGCACGGGCAGCGGGAGCTTGGTGGGGCTGCACAGCAGCTGCCCCACGTGTAGATGTCCCTCTGCCGCTTCTCAGTCAGCACAGGGTGAGAAGCAGAGGGCAGGGGCAGGAGGAAGGGAGACTGAACCCCGGCAGGAATGGCATGCAGAGGATGCCAGGTGCCATGCCCTTTCCATGTCCCCAGCTTCTCCAGCAGTGAGCCTCTGATTTCCACAGCTGACCCCCCTCCCCCACCTTTCAGGAGCTCCTTCCGGAGCAGGAGCAGGGCTGGCAGGGGGAGATAGGTTGACTGCATTGCTGCTCTTAACACCCCCATTTCTTCTCCTTCTCCCCCCTCTTCACAGGACGCGCCGTTTCCCAGAGCGTTTTCATATATCAAACTGCTTGTGAAGAGCAACTGGGGAAACCCAGAGTACACCTGTATTTATCGAGTGCAGGTTCACGGGATGGCGGCAAAGACGGAAGACCTCACCTGAAACCAGCGGGGCGGGGCAGTGCGGGCTGGGGGCCTGGGGGGCAAGGTGTGGACCAGCATGGAGAAGTAGACAGAGGCTTCCTGAAGGAGAGCTCCATGGCTTGCAAACCACCCCCCCTTGTGGCATCAGGGAAACATTTCACTAGAGGAAAAGCCATAGTGCCCCTATCAACTGCAGTCATTAACGAATGTGCCTGCCCTTCTTGTTTTTGTGTGAACAAGCACCAGCATCTAGGCAATAGATCGATTTTAAAAATTATTAACTGCAATGAAATGTTTGCAGGCATTGACTCTTGAGTCAGGCCAGCCATTAAGGGTCTGCAGCATCCTTCCAGGAACTTTTGTCATGCTTGCTGCAATTGGAAGACGGGACGCAGCTTGACACAAGCAAATGTCTATTTATTGTAGCAACTCACAAGTTTATACAGTTTGCAAAGCCTGTACGTGCCTTAGTTTCATTGGAGTGCAGAAGCCATTTTTACATTTACTATTTGCTGATTGGTTTAAAAACACTTACGAACACTTATGAACATTGTCAGTAAAAAGCAGCCTATGCCTCGAAGCGCAACCTATTGCACACATCTTATTTTCATTCCTTACAGCCTGCTTTGTTCTTTCTTTCTTTCAAGGGTGACTAGTTACTCCTTTTCTGTCTGGCACCCACATAACTCATCCCCAGTACTTTTTCACTTCTTATCAGTTCGTTTCCACCGTTGTTTAACCATCCCAGGGTTTGTGACCAACACGTGCCAGCACGTCTCCTTCTAGATACAGCTGCACAGTGTCTAAAGTCCTGACAGAGTCCTGTGACCCCTTCCTCACATGTCCCCCTTCCTGGTGCACAAAAAGAACCTTCTTCATAGACCGATCTATCAAACGTTGCATACATTGGGACAGACAAGGTAAAAGGAGCAACAGAGGAATAGAAACAGCCAAGGCATAAACAAAAGTTTTTACCAAACTCCTCAACCATCCGCATAATCCCCATCTTCCAAAAATGTTGTCCAACCAATCCCATGCATCGTCTTGCCGGAGTTTCGAGGCTGCATCCTTAAGCTGTTGAATGCTGGCGTGAATAGACTCAGAATGATCTGAGAGATTCATACAACACATACCCTCCAAATCCTCACAACCACGGCCTTGTGCTCAAAGCAAGCAATCTGTAGCAGCTCTATTTTGTACTGTAGCATGACGAACACTATCCATGTCTAATAAAAGGCCAGACAGTGCCCTGCTAGTAGCATTGCTTTGTTTTGCAAGCCAACAAGCAAGCTTATCTAAAGTAGCTAGTGCTTTTCCAGCTCCTGGCAACAAAAGAGAGGCCGCAAAGCGCTGACTGAAGGACCAAAATTCTACTTGATCATCACAGTCGGGGCTGTCGGCGTGTACACCACGCCTCACACAGTGGGAAAGGTGACGTTGGAAAATCACAGAGGTGTTAGGGGTCAGAACAGAAAGCTGACCTAAGCTACACGGACCCCCCTCTTATGTGTGAGGGGATACTGGGCCAAGCCCTATCCCCACAAATAAAACATATCCTGGATGGTAATAAAAAGGGAGCCTCGCTGGATCCCGACAAATTTGTTGCTGTAGAGTTACACCAGGTACTGGCATTTCGAAAGGCAGGGTGGGCCAGAGAAACATCCCAGGCCCTGGATTGCTTTTTTCCTGTGTAATTAAACCGAACAGAAAAATCCATTTTGGCTGACCCGAGAGGCTCAATCTCTTGTGGTTCTAGGGTAGCCTGTGGGAGAAAGGGAACCCAAGTATCCCAGGCATCTGTCAAATCTGGGGACAGGGCAGGAAAAACCTCTGCAAGGCTTTCAGGTATCGGCCATCTATCTAGTGGCAGTCCAACAAGGCATGTAGAGAAAGGGTTATTGGGAGAAGCAGTAGAAAGACATAAACTATCTTGCCCTGTCAAATTGGCTAACGGAATGGAACCCACACATTAGTTTTTGGTAAAGGAGGGGGAAACAGTCCGCCCCAAAAAGGGGCAAAGGTCCCAGGCTCATTATCCACAACCCTGCGCCCCACACTGTGACAAACGCCAGGGCTCTGCTCCAGACACCCTGTGTCACCCTGCTGCCATGCTGGGACACTGGCACAGGCCGTGCTTCCCTCCGCGCTGCCTGTGGCCCTGTGCAGGGACCCTCCTGGCCCTCCACGCCACTGCAAGACAAAAAAGGAGCACACTTCTCTCTCAAACTAGCAAAGTGTGCTGGGTTAGGCCTGGCTGGAGGCCAGACGCCCACCGAAGCTGCTCTGTCACTCTCCTTTTCAGCAGAACCTGGGAGAAAATGTATATATATATTGAGAGGCTCAGGAACTGAGATAAGGACAGGGAGAGATCATTCCGCAATCAGCAGCATGGGCAAAACAGACTCGCAGAATAAAGGAAAGGAAACTCTCTAGTTCACGGCCCTGCCCTGCACCCCCAGTGACACCAGAGTGGGGTGATGAGAAACACGACCAGATCTTAAAGCACCTCCCTCCACCCCTAGCAAAGTCAAGGTACAAGCAGCAAGGGCGAGGAAGAGTAATGGTCCTTGTAAACCAAACGTACTGCTGGGCCCCTGACAGCACGTCTGGCCTCCCGGGTTTTTCTTTCTGGCGTATGACCCATTAGGGAGAGGAGAGCCACTGCTGGAAGCAGCAGTCCTATGGGGTGAGAGCAAAGCCCCCTTTCCAGCACCCATTCTGGCTTCCCAGCGATGCCCAGGAGAGCTGGGCAGGCCCAGCAGCTCCCCAGTAGGGGAGCACAGCAGGGTTCCAGGGGCCCAAAGGCATGGGTTCCCACTGCCCAGGAGGGCAGCATCTGTGTCCACCCAGGGGAGCCCACAGTGTCTCCTGACCCTGCTCAGCCCTGGGGAGCCACGGTGTGATATCAAAGCTGCCATTGTGAGGTCAGAGCTAGCTGTGCACACAGGCCTGAGCGCAGGCAAGGATCCCACAGTGTCTCCTGACCCTGCTCAGCCCTGGGGAGCCACGGTGTGATGTCAGAGCTGCCATTGTGAGGTCAGAGCTAGCTGTGCACACAGGCCTGTGCGCAGGCAAGGATCCCACAGTTGCCGTGTGACTCTTGCCCTGGACAGGCGTGCTCCTGCTGCGGTCAGCGTGGGGCTGCTGCCAGAGCTCTTTTTGCCTGAGTAGGCATACTGCTGGGGCTGAGCGGGAAGAACTGAGCCCAGGGGGAGCCTGCCTTTGCCCAGAGATGGCAAGGAGAAAGGCCCCCAAGAGAAAACCTGGAAAGGCCTCCCACCAGTCTTGGTGGGATGAGGCCGACCAGCAGCCTGCAGCGCAGGCAGCAGAGCCAACCCACTGCCAGATGAACAGGTATGAAGTGGGCTGCTCCTTCCCGGGGCATCAGGGTAGGGTGGTAGCATGGATGTGGCCTGTCGTGGCCAGTGGGGTGTGGAGCAGCATGGAGAAGTAGACAAGGAGAGCCCCATGGCTTGCAAACTACCCCCCTTCTGTGGGGATGGGTCTCGGCTGAAAGCCTGGCTCGTTCCCCCAGCCAAAAGCCAGTGTGCAGCCTTCTGGGGAAGCAAGAGCCTTGTGTGGCAGGGCTCAGAGCTCAGCCCTGTGAGCGACAGAGTGCGGACTGGGCTGCACTGCTGCTGTACTGCTGGCGCAGGCTTCCCGAGGCAGCGGACTGCTGCTGCCAGCTTGCTTCCTCCTCTCCCACCGCAGGCCTGTAATGGAATGGGGCACTCCTGGAAGCAGCCCAGCTGTGCTGCCCTCTCTCGCTGGTGCTGGGATAGGGCCGTCATCTGGCAAGGGCCTCCACTCTGTCTACTGCCTCGACTCTGGCAGCAAGGGGACAGCGGGCAACTGGCCTTTTTGTCTCTTCCTGTCCACAGGAACCTGTGCGTGGATGTAACACTGCTGAACTCAGCGTCAGCGGCTGGGTCAGCTGCTCAAGGGGCTGCCCAGTGGCTCATCAAGGCCACGGAATCTGCACGTAAGCTCAGCACTGCTGTTAACCGTGAGGTCCTCCGGGGGAACTTGGAGAGCTGCTCAGTGCCAGAGCTCTGGTCAAAGGCCCCAAGCATCAGAAGTGCAGGCTGCCCTGCTTTTGGCTCCAGGAGGGAGTGCTAGGGCTTGGCCCCCACCTCTCCGCAGGGAGCTGAAACACCCGAGAGAAGACACCCCAGGAGACAGGCCTAACTCTTCTCTGGTTTCTCTGCTCAGGGATGGTCTTCAGCCACTGGTCGTTTACCCCTGTTTCCCTGTGGAGTTTTACGCTGAGCACGTGCATCTTCCTCGTGTACGTACTACATGTTTCTGCTGTGGATGGGAAGGGTTGAAATGGGATGCCCAAGGGCGGAGGCAAGCCAGGAGGAGAGCAGAGGGTGTCCCTCAGCCAGCAGCCTGGGGCTCCCACTCAGGTGCCGAAGCTCAGGTGCTGCTCATGCTGTGGTCGTTCTCAGGATAGAGCCAAGAGCAAAGCCCCTTGGCAGTCTCACTCCCACATATTTCCCAGAGCTCTAACTTTGGCTTTGGTAGCATAAACTGCCGTGTAGCCAGGCACTCGTGTGCAGAGCCAAGCTTCCCCAGCAGAAGGATTTTCCCTGGCTCTGCAAGGAGAGCGTGCAAGCCTGGGAGGGCTCTGAGACGAGCTCCTTGGAGCCTTTCCTCTGGGGAAGATCTGATGGCAGCATCAAATGGTGCGCACAGAAAAGGTGTTCCTCCTGGGTGCTGCTTTGTCAGCGCTCTGTCTGCAGCAGGCTTCCAAAACGGTGGCTTTCTGGCCTAAGAAGGGAAATCCACCTGTGAAGGGCTTTGCCCAAGACCTGGATCATTGAGAGCCACAGGACTCCCTCTTTTTCAGGCAAAAGACGGCTCTACAGAAGAAGAGGCTCTTGAAAGTCCTCTTTTTGCTCCCAGTGGTTCTTGGTGAGTTTTCATGAGCAAACATCTGAACAGGACAGCCTGGCCATGCTGGGTGCCAGCTTTCAGCTGGCCTGTTTTCCTTTTGGGACAGGGTCCCGGTTTCAGCAGGGATAGAGTTCGTTTTCTGTCTAGTAGCCGGTGTGGGGCTGTGTTTGGGAGTTAGGATGAGAATGATGTTGATAACACGCATGCAGCCTGGTCTTGGTGCTCACTGAAGCAGTGAGGGGAAATGGGGAACAGCTTGGGGGCACCGAGCACACCTGAAGGTCACGGCTGTGCAGTCCCTCCCTGCGTGGGCTGATGGGGCCCCATAAGAGCAGCACCCTCTCCCTGCACCCCACGTTCCCCACCTCCTCAGACAAGCCGCTGGCCTACCGCCATGGCAAGAGGGAGGAGACAAGGTGACTGCAGGGATCACTAGCAACCCCAGTAAAATAACTGTCTCTCGGTGATGTGAATTGCAGCTGGTGTTTACTGCGCGACCCTGCTGCCAGCATGGACAAGGCAGGCAAAGGGACTGATAGAGGTCGGTGACTCGTGCGGGACAGGCGCCTCCTGCAAGGGAGTGATGCTGACCGTGGCTCTCCAAATCACGGGCTCTCCTGCTTCCAGGCGGAGGGACCCAAAGAAGCAGCAACTGGTGCTGTGCCTTCCTAGGGAAGCCTCTCCTGGGAAGCCACGGCAGCTCTCCTAGTGGACACTCTAACGGAGCGGTTTTTCCCTTTCAGGAGCTGACGTGTGTGTCTGCAGCACGCCTGAAGACCCTGTGGTAAGACACGCTGCCTGAGCTGGAACTGGGTCTGTGCAGACATGTCAGCTGACCTCGTGCTACCTGCACTCATCTTCCTAAGAGTCAGGGCTCCCAACCTCCCTCCCGCCTTTGCAGGGGAGGGGTGGCTCTCTGACAAGCTCTGCTTTCCTGTTCCTGCAGGTCCTTGGATGCTGCGCTGGCAGAGCAAACCCAAAACACGCAGTCTCTAATGGACGAGGTGGCTTCACTGAGGGAGGAGCTCAGGAGCTCACAGGTGATCCTGCTGTTGTGGGAAGGAGGCTTGGCAGGGCAGAACACCCCAGAGATTGCACTCCTTGGCGTGTTGTTTAAGCGGGCTGCTTGTGGCAGCAGCGTACTGCTGATAGCATTCCCTTGGCAGGCCGGTGCCTCTGGCTGCTCTGGCCGGGCCCCTGAGGCAGTGGTGAGGCCCAAGCTTGCTCACAGGGCCAGTCATCACTGGCAGGGCCTGAGCCTGTCTCCCGGCTGACCTGAAGAGCGTGGAGGCTGGGGACCCTCGTCAGCACACCTCGGGCCATGGCCCTGGCCACGGCCACAGGTGCTGCTCCTTGGTCCTCGCAGCTCATGTCAGCAGCAGAGTCTTGCAGCTCTGTGGACAAGGCTTGCCTTGCATTTCGGACACTGAGCCTTTGCCTCTGCGGGTGCGGGTAGCCACGCTGAACTGCCTGCTGATGTGGTCCTTCTGTGTTTGTTTACTGCATCCCCAGGAAGTTCAGGAGGCAGCACGCAAGATGGCTTTGGAGCGTTGGACCACTGTGATTTCTGACTGGTCCCTGAAAAGCTCTGGTATGGACACAAGCAGCGCAGTCTCTTTGCCCTGTGCTTCTCTGCAGTGCTCCCCAAAGGAGCCTGTGCTTCAGGCACTGCTCTCCAAAGTGAGGGAGCTTGGATGTTCCATGGGGTCCCAAGGGCAAGGCTGTGGCAGGGCGGCTCTGAGAGTTCCTCACAGCCTTGCTGTCGGGCTCGGCAAGGGTGCCTCTGGCGCTAGCCCCAGCCGTGTTCCTGCGCTGATGGAGAGGGTCTCTTCCTCTCGGGTGCATTTGGCAAGGGAGTGGCTGGTCCATCCTTTGTTGCTCATGCAGCAGGCCCTCAGCTTTGGGCTGCTGCCATTCACAGGGGCTCCTGCTGTCTCCCAGAACCCTCAGACCTTCTCCTCTTGGTGCTGTGAGAGGAAGTCGCCAGGTACACGGACGCCATCCTAGCCCTGTGCAGCTGGGCACCCCTGACAGCCTGTGGATGGGGACAGGACTGACCGACGTGGGCTGGGCTGGAGACATCAGAAATAATGCCTGAGCACCAGGGCCTCCTGGTTGGTGGCCTCTGGCAGTCATCTGCTCTCCCCTCCTTACAGGTGCCACCATCGACATGCGGAGAACTTCCAAGACCTACCACTGCCAAGAGAATTGGGGCTGCAGGGTTTTAGCGCTCCTTTTCTCTTTCCAACCTCCTGACACGATTTTGCAGGTATCGTACTAGAATCGTCATGGAAGGTTTCCTTCCTTCCTGTGAAGCTGGGGACCGAGCTTGGGGGCTCTCCCCTCAGTCCAGTGGTACTGCTCAAGCCGGCAGTGTGGGTCAGGTTGCTGAAGCCAAAGCTCTAAGGCGGGGCCGGGCTTGCTAGAAATCAGCGGTTCCCCTCAGGAGGGGAACGGATCTGAACGACCCTGAACTGCCATGTCCTGCACACGGGCCTCTGCCACAGCTGGCTGAGTGACCTTCTCCCCAGTGATCCCCTTTCCACACTCATCCCTAACAGCGACCTTTTGGGGGCAGGAGGCGGGAGTGCCCTGCAGAGCCATGCTTCTGACAGCCCCTGACCAGTATGGTTTCATCGGCCATATTCTCCTCTGCTCCACCCCACGGAAGCTCCCTTTGCAGGGCAGGGAAGAAGGCCTCCTGCTTCTCTCCATTTCCTCCCACGTGGCTCACTGTGGTGCTGGAATAGACCCCACAGACACACCGGCGCCTGCGCTTCCTGCCACACAGGCAGCTGTCTTGGCCCAACACGCACCCCTCACTGGTCTCATGTTCTGCTTGCAGCCGGATGTGTCCCCAGGAAACTGTTGGCCTTTACAAGGGCATCAGGGCCAGGTGGTGATCAGGCTGCCAGCACGAGTCCATCTGACTGGCATCACCGTGCAGCACATTATTGAGGAAGCCTCTCCATCTGGGACAGTCATCAGCGCACCCAGAGACATGGCTGTCTTTGTAAGTCTCTGCTGGGCCCTTCTGATGGGGATCTGGCCCTGGGTGAAAGCTGTGAGAGGGTCTTGCTTGCTTTCGGGCACCCGAAACACGAAGGTTTATGCCCTGCTCTCTCCTGAGTGCTACAGCTCTCCAGCAGGACACTTCAAGGGCTCGAGAGGTTTCATCCCTCTTAAGGCGAGTTCTGGCCAAGCACCTCAGGCTTCTTGACCAAAACTCAAGGCACGCAGGGTGCTCAACCTTAACCAGTGCCAGACTACTGCTGGAAGCCCAGGAGAGGGTGGCAGCTAACAGGCCTGATCCAGGGCATGCCCTCCCCTCTTTGTCGGTGTGTGTCTGAGCTGCTCTCCTTGTGCTTTGCCCTTGAGGGAGTGGATGCGGATGGAGAAGAGGAAACTCTCCTTGGGATGTTCACATACGATGTGGCAAAAGAGGCCAGTCAGACCTTTCTTCTGAAGGTACGATCCTCCTGCAAGGGCAAGATGCTAGGGGGCAAAATGCTTTTGCCTGCAAGTCCATGGCAGGAACAGCGTGAATGCTTTCTCCCTGGGCAGAGGGGCACTGCTGAGAGAGGAGGAGCCGTGGCAGGGTTGGGAGGGCCGAGTGGCACACAGCGGTGGTAGCAAAAGGATAGCAAGGACAGAGTCAGGCCGCTGGGAACATGAGTCCTGAGAGACCCCTGGCTGCACCCACTGCCTTGCGCAGAGCCAGCTGCACATGTGGCGCCAGGAGGAAGGCAGGCAGCACGGGCAGCGGGAGCTTGGTGGGGCTGCACAGCAGCTGCCCCACGTGTAGATGTCCCTCTGCCGCTTCTCAGTCAGCACAGGGTGAGAAGCAGAGGGCAGGGGCAGGAGGAAGGGAGACTGAACCCCGGCAGGAATGGCATGCAGAGGATGCCAGGTGCCATGCCCTTTCCATGTCCCCAGCTTCTCCAGCAGTGAGCCTCTGATTTCCACAGCTGACCCCCCTCCCCCACCTTTCAGGAGCTCCTTCCGGAGCAGGAGCAGGGCTGGCAGGGGGAGATAGGTTGACTGCATTGCTGCTCTTAACACCCCCATTTCTTCTCCTTCTCCCCCCTCTTCACAGGACGCGCCGTTTCCCAGAGCGTTTTCATATATCAAACTGCTTGTGAAGAGCAACTGGGGAAACCCAGAGTACACCTGTATTTATCGAGTGCAGGTTCACGGGATGGCGGCAAAGACGGAAGACCTCACCTGAAACCAGCGGGGCGGGGCAGTGCGGGCTGGGGGCCTGGGGGGCAAGGTGTGGACCAGCATGGAGAAGTAGACAGAGGCTTCCTGAAGGAGAGCTCCATGGCTTGCAAACCACCCCCCCTTGTGGCATCAGGGAAACATTTCACTAGAGGAAAAGCCATAGTGCCCCTATCAACTGCAGTCATTAACGAATGTGCCTGCCCTTCTTGTTTTTGTGTGAACAAGCACCAGCATCTAGGCAATAGATCGATTTTAAAAATTATTAACTGCAATGAAATGTTTGCAGGCATTGACTCTTGAGTCAGGCCAGCCATTAAGGGTCTGCAGCATCCTTCCAGGAACTTTTGTCATGCTTGCTGCAATTGGAAGACGGGACGCAGCTTGACACAAGCAAATGTCTATTTATTGTAGCAACTCACAAGTTTATACAGTTTGCAAAGCCTGTACGTGCCTTAGTTTCATTGGAGTGCAGAAGCCATTTTTACATTTACTATTTGCTGATTGGTTTAAAAACACTTACGAACACTTATGAACATTGTCAGTAAAAAGCAGCCTATGCCTCGAAGCGCAACCTATTGCACACATCTTATTTTCATTCCTTACAGCCTGCTTTGTTCTTTCTTTCTTTCAAGGGTGACTAGTTACTCCTTTTCTGTCTGGCACCCACATAACTCATCCCCAGTACTTTTTCACTTCTTATCAGTTCGTTTCCACCGTTGTTTAACCATCCCAGGGTTTGTGACCAACACGTGCCAGCACGTCTCCTTCTAGATACAGCTGCACAGTGTCTAAAGTCCTGACAGAGTCCTGTGACCCCTTCTTCACATGTCCCCCTTCCTGTTGCACAAAAAGAACCTTCTTCATAGACCGATCTATCAAACGTTGCATACATTGGGACAGACAAGGTAAAAGGAGCAACAGAGGAATAGAAACAGCCAAGGCATAAACAAAAGTTTTTACCAAACTCCTCAACCATCCGCATAATCCCCATCTTCCAAAAATGTTGTCCAACCAATCCCATGCATCGTCTTGCCGGAGTTTCGAGGCTGCATCCTTAAGCTGTTGAATGCTGGCGTGAATAGACTCAGAATGATCTGAGAGATTCATACAACACATACCCTCCAAATCCTCACAACCACGGCCTTGTGCTCAAAGCAAGCAATCTGTAGCAGCTCTATTTTGTACTGTAGCATGACGAACACTATCCATGTCTAATAAAAGGCCAGACAGTGCCCTGCTAGTAGCATTGCTTTGTTTTGCAAGCCAACAAGCAAGCTTATCTAAAGTAGCTAGTGCTTTTCCAGCTCCTGGCAACAAAAGAGAGGCCGCAAAGCGCTGACTGAAGGACCAAAATTCTACTTGATCATCACAGTCGGGGCTGTCGGCGTGTACACCACGCCTCACACAGTGGGAAAGGTGACGTTGGAAAATCACAGAGGTGTTAGGGGTCAGAACAGAAAGCTGACCTAAGCTACACGGACCCCCCTCTTATGTGTGAGGGGATACTGGGCCAAGCCCTATCCCCACAAATAAAACATATCCTGGATGGTAATAAAAAGGGAGCCTCGCTGGATCCCGACAAATTTGTTGCTGTAGAGTTACACCAGGTACTGGCATTTCGAAAGGCAGGGTGGGCCAGAGAAACATCCCAGGCCCTGGATTGCTTTTTTCCTGTGTAATTAAACCGAACAGAAAAATCCATTTTGGCTGACCCGAGAGGCTCAATCTCTTGTGGTTCTAGGGTAGCCTGTGGGAGAAAGGGAACCCAAGTATCCCAGGCATCTGTCAAATCTGGGGACAGGGCAGGAAAAACCTCTGCAAGGCTTTCAGGTATCGGCCATCTATCTAGTGGCAGTCCAACAAGGCATGTAGAGAAAGGGTTATTGGGAGAAGCAGTAGAAAGACATAAACTATCTTGCCCTGTCAAATTGGCTAACGGAATGGAACCCACACATTAGTTTTTGGTAAAGGAGGGGGAAACAGTCCGCCCCAAAAAGGGGCAAAGGTCCCAGGCTCATTATCCACAACCCTGCGCCCCACACTGTGACAAACGCCAGGGCTCTGCTCCAGACACCCTGTGTCACCCTGCTGCCATGCTGGGACACTGGCACAGGCCGTGCTTCCCTCCGCGCTGCCTGTGGCCCTGTGCAGGGACCCTCCTGGCCCTCCACGCCACTGCAAGACAAAAAAGGAGCACACTTCTCTCTCAAACTAGCAAAGTGTGCTGGGTTAGGCCTGGCTGGAGGCCAGACGCCCACCGAAGCTGCTCTGTCACTCTCCTTTTCAGCAGAACCTGGGAGAAAATGTATATATATATTGAGAGGCTCAGGAACTGAGATAAGGACAGGGAGAGATCATTCCGCAATCAGCAGCATGGGCAAAACAGACTCGCAGAATAAAGGAAAGGAAACTCTCTAGTTCACGGCCCTGCCCTGCACCCCCAGTGACACCAGAGTGGGGTGATGAGAAACACGACCAGATCTTAAAGCACCTCCCTCCACCCCTAGCAAAGTCAAGGTACAAGCAGCAAGGGCGAGGAAGAGTAATGGTCCTTGTAAACCAAACGTACTGCTGGGCCCCTGACAGCACGTCTGGCCTCCCGGGTTTTTCTTTCTGGCGTATGACCCATTAGGGAGAGGAGAGCCACTGCTGGAAGCAGCAGTCCTATGGGGTGAGAGCAAAGCCCCCTTTCCAGCACCCATTCTGGCTTCCCAGCGATGCCCAGGAGAGCTGGGCAGGCCCAGCAGCTCCCCAGTAGGGGAGCACAGCAGGGTTCCAGGGGCCCAAAGGCATGGGTTCCCACTGCCCAGGAGGGCAGCATCTGTGTCCACCCAGGGGAGCCCACAGTGTCTCCTGACCCTGCTCAGCCCTGGGGAGCCACGGTGTGATATCAAAGCTGCCATTGTGAGGTCAGAGCTAGCTGTGCACACAGGCCTGAGCGCAGGCAAGGATCCCACAGTGTCTCCTGACCCTGCTCAGCCCTGGGGAGCCACGGTGTGATGTCAGAGCTGCCATTGTGAGGTCAGAGCTAGCTGTGCACACAGGCCTGTGCGCAGGCAAGGATCCCACAGTTGCCGTGTGACTCTTGCCCTGGACAGGCGTGCTCCTGCTGCGGTCAGCGTGGGGCTGCTGCCAGAGCTCTTTTTGCCTGAGTAGGCATACTGCTGGGGCTGAGCGGGAAGAACTGAGCCCAGGGGGAGCCTGCCTTTGCCCAGAGATGGCAAGGAGAAAGGCCCCCAAGAGAAAACCTGGAAAGGCCTCCCACCAGTCTTGGTGGGATGAGGCCGACCAGCAGCCTGCAGCGCAGGCAGCAGAGCCAACCCACTGCCAGATGAACAGGTATGAAGTGGGCTGCTCCTTCCCGGGGCATCAGGGTAGGGTGGTAGCATGGATGTGGCCTGTCGTGGCCAGTGGGGTGTGGAGCAGCATGGAGAAGTAGACAAGGAGAGCCCCATGGCTTGCAAACTACCCCCCTTCTGTGGGGATGGGTCTCGGCTGAAAGCCTGGCTCGTTCCCCCAGCCAAAAGCCAGTGTGCAGCCTTCTGGGGAAGCAAGAGCCTTGTGTGGCAGGGCTCAGAGCTCAGCCCTGTGAGCGACAGAGTGCGGACTGGGCTGCACTGCTGCTGTACTGCTGGCGCAGGCTTCCTGAGGCAGCGGACTGCTGCTGCCAGCTTGCTTCCTCCTCTCCCACCGCAGGCCTGTAATGGAATGGGGCACTCCTGGAAGCAGCCCAGCTGTGCTGCCCTCTCTCGCTGGTGCTGGGATAGGGCCGTCATCTGGCAAGGGCCTCCACTCTGTCTACTGCCTCGACTCTGGCAGCAAGGGGACAGCGGGCAACTGGCCTTTTTGTCTCTTCCTGTCCACAGGAACCTGTGCGTGGATGTAACACTGCTGAACTCAGCGTCAGCGGCTGGGTCAGCTGCTCAAGGGGCTGCCCAGTGGCTCATCAAGGCCACGGAATCTGCACGTAAGCTCAGCACTGCTGTTAACCGTGAGGTCCTCCGGGGGGAACTTGGAGAGCTGCTCAGTGCCAGAGCTCTGGTCAAAGGCCCCAAGCATCAGAAGTGCAGGCTGCCCTGCTTTTGGCTCCAGGAGGGAGTGCTAGGGCTTGGCCCCCACCTCTCCGCAGGGAGCTGAAACACCCGAGAGAAGACACCCCAGGAGACAGGCCTAACTCTTCTCTGGTTTCTCTGCTCAGGGATGGTCTTCAGCCACTGGTCGTTTACCCCTGTTTCCCTGTGGAGTTTTACGCTGAGCACGTGCATCTTCCTCGTGTACGTACTACATGTTTCTGCTGTGGATGGGAAGGGTTGAAATGGGATGCCCAAGGGCGGAGGCAAGCCAGGAGGAGAGCAGAGGGTGTCCCTCAGCCAGCAGCCTGGGGCTCCCACTCAGGTGCCGAAGCTCAGGTGCTGCTCATGCTGTGGTCGTTCTCAGGATAGAGCCAAGAGCAAAGCCCCTTGGCAGTCTCACTCCCACATATTTCCCAGAGCTCTAACTTTGGCTTTGGTAGCATAAACTGCCGTGTAGCCAGGCACTCGTGTGCAGAGCCAAGCTTCCCCAGCAGAAGGATTTTCCCTGGCTCTGCAAGGAGAGCGTGCAAGCCTGGGAGGGCTCTGAGACGAGCTCCTTGGAGCCTTTCCTCTGGGGAAGATCTGATGGCAGCATCAAATGGTGCGCACAGAAAAGGTGTTCCTCCTGGGTGCTGCTTTGTCAGCGCTCTGTCTGCAGCAGGCTTCCAAAACGGTGGCTTTCTGGCCTAAGAAGGGAAATCCACCTGTGAAGGGCTTTGCCCAAGACCTGGATCATTGAGAGCCACAGGACTCCCTCTTTTTCAGGCAAAAGACGGCTCTACAGAAGAAGAGGCTCTTGAAAGTCCTCTTTTTGCTCCCAGTGGTTCTTGGTGAGTTTTCATGAGCAAACATCTGAACAGGACAGCCTGGCCATGCTGGGTGCCAGCTTTCAGCTGGCCTGTTTTCCTTTTGGGACAGGGTCCCGGTTTCAGCAGGGATAGAGTTCGTTTTCTGTCTAGTAGCCGGTGTGGGGCTGTGTTTGGGAGTTAGGATGAGAATGATGTTGATAACACGCATGCAGCCTGGTCTTGGTGCTCACTGAAGCAGTGAGGGGAAATGGGGAACAGCTTGGGGGCACCGAGCACACCTGAAGGTCACGGCTGTGCAGTCCCCCCCTGCGTGGGCTGATGGGGCCCCATAAGAGCAGCACCCTCTCCCTGCACCCCACGTTCCCCACCTCCTCAGACAAGCCGCTGGCCTACCGCCATGGCAAGAGGGAGGAGACAAGGTGACTGCAGGGATCACTAGCAACCCCAGTAAAATAACTGTCTCTCGGTGATGTGAATTGCAGCTGGTGTTTACTGCGCGACCCTGCTGCCAGCATGGACAAGGCAGGCAAAGGGACTGATAGAGGTCGGTGACTCGTGCGGGACAGGCGCCTCCTGCAAGGGAGTGATGCTGACCGTGGCTCTCCAAATCACGGGCTCTCCTGCTTCCAGGCGGAGGGACCCAAAGAAGCAGCAACTGGTGCTGTGCCTTCCTAGGGAAGCCTCTCCTGGGAAGCCACGGCAGCTCTCCTAGTGGACACTCTAACGGAGCGGTTTTTCCCTTTCAGGAGCTGACGTGTGTGTCTGCAGCACGCCTGAAGACCCTGTGGTAAGACACGCTGCCTGAGCTGGAACTGGGTCTGTGCAGACATGTCAGCTGACCTCGTGCTACCTGCACTCATCTTCCTAAGAGTCAGGGCTCCCAACCTCCCTCCCGCCTTTGCAGGGGAGGGGTGGCTCTCTGACAAGCTCTGCTTTCCTGTTCCTGCAGGTCCTTGGATGCTGCGCTGGCAGAGCAAACCCAAAACACGCAGTCTCTAATGGACGAGGTGGCTTCACTGAGGGAGGAGCTCAGGAGCTCACAGGTGATCCTGCTGTTGTGGGAAGGAGGCTTGGCAGGGCAGAACACCCCAGAGATTGCACTCCTTGGCGTGTTGTTTAAGCGGGCTGCTTGTGGCAGCAGCGTACTGCTGATAGCATTCCCTTGGCAGGCCGGTGCCTCTGGCTGCTCTGGCCGGGCCCCTGAGGCAGTGGTGAGGCCCAAGCTTGCTCACAGGGCCAGTCATCACTGGCAGGGCCTGAGCCTGTCTCCCGGCTGACCTGAAGAGCGTGGAGGCTGGGGACCCTCGTCAGCACACCTCGGGCCATGGCCCTGGCCACGGCCACAGGTGCTGCTCCTTGGTCCTCGCAGCTCATGTCAGCAGCAGAGTCTTGCAGCTCTGTGGACAAGGCTTGCCTTGCATTTCGGACACTGAGCCTTTGCCTCTGCGGGTGCGGGTAGCCACGCTGAACTGCCTGCTGATGTGGTCCTTCTGTGTTTGTTTACTGCATCCCCAGGAAGTTCAGGAGGCAGCACGCAAGATGGCTTTGGAGCGTTGGACCACTGTGATTTCTGACTGGTCCCTGAAAAGCTCTGGTATGGACACAAGCAGCGCAGTCTCTTTGCCCTGTGCTTCTCTGCAGTGCTCCCCAAAGGAGCCTGTGCTTCAGGCACTGCTCTCCAAAGTGAGGGAGCTTGGATGTTCCATGGGGTCCCAAGGGCAAGGCTGTGGCAGGGCGGCTCTGAGAGTTCCTCACAGCCTTGCTGTCGGGCTCGGCAAGGGTGCCTCTGGCGCTAGCCCCAGCCGTGTTCCTGCGCTGATGGAGAGGGTCTCTTCCTCTCGGGTGCATTTGGCAAGGGAGTGGCTGGTCCATCCTTTGTTGCTCATGCAGCAGGCCCTCAGCTTTGGGCTGCTGCCATTCACAGGGGCTCCTGCTGTCTCCCAGAACCCTCAGACCTTCTCCTCTTGGTGCTGTGAGAGGAAGTCGCCAGGTACACGGACGCCATCCTAGCCCTGTGCAGCTGGGCACCCCTGACAGCCTGTGGATGGGGACAGGACTGACCGACGTGGGCTGGGCTGGAGACATCAGAAATAATGCCTGAGCACCAGGGCCTCCTGGTTGGTGGCCTCTGGCAGTCATCTGCTCTCCCCTCCTTACAGGTGCCACCATCGACATGCGGAGAACTTCCAAGACCTACCACTGCCAAGAGAATTGGGGCTGCAGGGTTTTAGCGCTCCTTTTCTCTTTCCAACCTCCTGACACGATTTTGCAGGTATCGTACTAGAATCGTCATGGAAGGTTTCCTTCCTTCCTGTGAAGCTGGGGACCGAGCTTGGGGGCTCTCCCCTCAGTCCAGTGGTACTGCTCAAGCCGGCAGTGTGGGTCAGGTTGCTGAAGCCAAAGCTCTAAGGCGGGGCCGGGCTTGCTAGAAATCAGCGGTTCCCCTCAGGAGGGGAACGGATCTGAACGACCCTGAACTGCCATGTCCTGCACACGGGCCTCTGCCACAGCTGGCTGAGTGACCTTCTCCCCAGTGATCCCCTTTCCACACTCATCCCTAACAGCGACCTTTTGGGGGCAGGAGGCGGGAGTGCCCTGCAGAGCCATGCTTCTGACAGCCCCTGACCAGTATGGTTTCATCGGCCATATTCTCCTCTGCTCCACCCCACGGAAGCTCCCTTTGCAGGGCAGGGAAGAAGGCCTCCTGCTTCTCTCCATTTCCTCCCACGTGGCTCACTGTGGTGCTGGAATAGACCCCACAGACACACCGGCGCCTGCGCTTCCTGCCACACAGGCAGCTGTCTTGGCCCAACACGCACCCCTCACTGGTCTCATGTTCTGCTTGCAGCCGGATGTGTCCCCAGGAAACTGTTGGCCTTTACAAGGGCATCAGGGCCAGGTGGTGATCAGGCTGCCAGCACGAGTCCATCTGACTGGCATCACCGTGCAGCACATTATTGAGGAAGCCTCTCCATCTGGGACAGTCATCAGCGCACCCAGAGACATGGCTGTCTTTGTAAGTCTCTGCTGGGCCCTTCTGATGGGGATCTGGCCCTGGGTGAAAGCTGTGAGAGGGTCTTGCTTGCTTTCGGGCACCCGAAACACGAAGGTTTATGCCCTGCTCTCTCCTGAGTGCTACAGCTCTCCAGCAGGACACTTCAAGGGCTCGAGAGGTTTCATCCCTCTTAAGGCGAGTTCTGGCCAAGCACCTCAGGCTTCTTGACCAAAACTCAAGGCACGCAGGGTGCTCAACCTTAACCAGTGCCAGACTACTGCTGGAAGCCCAGGAGAGGGTGGCAGCTAACAGGCCTGATCCAGGGCATGCCCTCCCCTCTTTGTCGGTGTGTGTCTGAGCTGCTCTCCTTGTGCTTTGCCCTTGAGGGAGTGGATGCGGATGGAGAAGAGGAAACTCTCCTTGGGATGTTCACATACGATGTGGCAAAAGAGGCCAGTCAGACCTTTCTTCTGAAGGTACGATCCTCCTGCAAGGGCAAGATGCTAGGGGGCAAAATGCTTTTGCCTGCAAGTCCATGGCAGGAACAGCGTGAATGCTTTCTCCCTGGGCAGAGGGGCACTGCTGAGAGAGGAGGAGCCGTGGCAGGGTTGGGAGGGCCGAGTGGCACACAGCGGTGGTAGCAAAAGGATAGCAAGGACAGAGTCAGGCCGCTGGGAACATGAGTCCTGAGAGACCCCTGGCTGCACCCACTGCCTTGCGCAGAGCCAGCTGCACATGTGGCGCCAGGAGGAAGGCAGGCAGCACGGGCAGCGGGAGCTTGGTGGGGCTGCACAGCAGCTGCCCCACGTGTAGATGTCCCTCTGCCGCTTCTCAGTCAGCACAGGGTGAGAAGCAGAGGGCAGGGGCAGGAGGAAGGGAGACTGAACCCCGGCAGGAATGGCATGCAGAGGATGCCAGGTGCCATGCCCTTTCCATGTCCCCAGCTTCTCCAGCAGTGAGCCTCTGATTTCCACAGCTGACCCCCCTCCCCCACCTTTCAGGAGCTCCTTCCGGAGCAGGAGCAGGGCTGGCAGGGGGAGATAGGTTGACTGCATTGCTGCTCTTAACACCCCCATTTCTTCTCCTTCTCCCCCCTCTTCACAGGACGCGCCGTTTCCCAGAGCGTTTTCATATATCAAACTGCTTGTGAAGAGCAACTGGGGAAACCCAGAGTACACCTGTATTTATCGAGTGCAGGTTCACGGGATGGCGGCAAAGACGGAAGACCTCACCTGAAACCAGCGGGGCGGGGCAGTGCGGGCTGGGGGCCTGGGGGGCAAGGTGTGGAGCAGCATGGAGAAGTAGACAGAGGCTTCCTGAAGGAGAGCTCCATGGCTTGCAAACCACCCCCCCTTCTGGCATCAGGGAAACATTTCACTAGAGGAAAAGCCATAGTGCCCCTATCAACTGCAGTCATTAACGAATGTGCTTGCCCTTCTTGTTTTTGTGTGAACAAGCACCAGCATCTAGGCAATAGATCGATTTTAAAAATTATTAACTGCAATGAAATGTTTGCAGGCATTGACTCTTGAGTCAGGCCAGCCATTAAGGGTCTGCAGCATCCTTCCAGGAACTTTTGTCATGCTTGCTGCAATTGGAAGACGGGACGCAGCTTGACACAAGCAAATGTCTATTTATTGTAGCAACTCACAAGTTTATACAGTTTGCAAAGCCTGTACGTGCCTTAGTTTCATTGGAGTGCAGAAGCCATTTTTACATTTACTATTTGCTGATTGGTTTAAAAACACTTACGAACACTTATGAACATTGTCAGTAAAAAGCAGCCTATGCCTCGAAGCGCAACCTATTGCACACATCTTATTTTCATTCCTTACAGCCTGCTTTGTTCTTTCTTTCTTTCAAGGGTGACTAGTTACTCCTTTTCTGTCTGGCACCCACAAAACTCATCCCCAGTACTTTTTCACTTCTTATCAGTTCGTTTCCACCGTTGTTTAACCATCCCAGGGTTTGTGACCAACACGTGCCAGCACGTCTCCTTCTAGATACAGCTGCACAGTGTCTAAAGTCCTGACAGAGTCCTGTGACCCCTTCCTCACATGTCCCCCTTCCTGGTGCACAAAAAGAACCTTCTTCATAGACCGATCTATCAAACGTTGCATACATTGGGACAGACAAGGTAAAAGGAGCAACAGAGGAATAGAAACAGCCAAGGCATAAACAAAAGTTTTTACCAAACTCCTCAACCATCCGCATAATCCCCATCTTCCAAAAATGTTGTCCAACCAATCCCATGCATCGTCTTGCCGGAGTTTCGAGGCTGCATCCTTAAGCTGTTGAATGCTGGCGTGAATAGACTCAGAATGATCTGAGAGATTCATACAACACATACCCTCCAAATCCTCACAACCACGGCCTTGTGCTCAAAGCAAGCAATCTGTAGCAGCTCTATTTTGTACTGTAGCATGACGAACACTATCCATGTCTAATAAAAGGCCAGACAGTGCCCTGCTAGTAGCATTGCTTTGTTTTGCAAGCCAACAAGCAAGCTTATCTAAAGTAGCTAGTGCTTTTCCAGCTCCTGGCAACAAAAGAGAGGCCGCAAAGCGCTGACTGAAGGACCAAAATTCTACTTGATCATCACAGTCGGGGCTGTCAGCGTGTACACCACGCCTCACACAGTGGGAAAGGTGACGTTGGAAAATCACAGAGGTGTTAGGGGTCAGAACAGAAAGCTGACCTAAGCTACACGGACCCCCCTCTTATGTGTGAGGGGATACTGGGCCAAGCCCTATCCCCACAAATAAAACATATCCTGGATGGTAATAAAAAGGGAGCCTCGCTGGATCCCGACAAATTTGTTGCTGTAGAGTTACACCAGGTACTGGCATTTCGAAAGGCAGGGTGGGCCAGAGAAACATCCCAGGCCCTGGATTGCTTTTTTCCTGTGTAATTAAACCGAACAGAAAAATCCATTTTGGCTGACCCGAGAGGCTCAATCTCTTGTGGTTCTAGGGTAGCCTGTGGGAGAAAGGGAACCCAAGTATCCCAGGCATCTGTCAAATCTGGGGACAGGGCAGGAAAAACCTCTGCAAGGCTTTCAGGTATCGGCCATCTATCTAGTGGCAGTCCAACAAGGCATGTAGAGAAAGGGTTATTGGGAGAAGCAGTAGAAAGACATAAACTATCTTGCCCTGTCAAATTGGCTAACGGAATGGAACCCACACATTAGTTTTTGGTAAAGGAGGGGGAAACAGTCCGCCCCAAAAAGGGGCAAAGGTCCCAGGCTCATTATCCACAACCCTGCGCCCCACACTGTGACAAACGCCAGGGCTCTGCTCCAGACACCCTGTGTCACCCTGCTGCCATGCTGGGACACTGGCACAGGCCGTGCTTCCCTCCGCGCTGCCTGTGGCCCTGTGCAGGGACCCTCCTGGCCCTCCACGCCACTGCAAGACAAAAAAGGAGCACACTTCTCTCTCAAACTAGCAAAGTGTGCTGGGTTAGGCCTGGCTGGAGGCCAGACGCCCACCGAAGCTGCTCTGTCACTCTCCTTTTCAGCAGAACCTGGGAGAAAATGTATATATATATTGAGAGGCTCAGGAACTGAGATAAGGACAGGGAGAGATCATTCCGCAATCAGCAGCATGGGCAAAACAGACTCGCAGAATAAAGGAAAGGAAACTCTCTAGTTCACGGCCCTGCCCTGCACCCCCAGTGACACCAGAGTGGGGTGATGAGAAACACGACCAGATCTTAAAGCACCTCCCTCCACCCCTAGCAAAGTCAAGGTACAAGCAGCAAGGGCGAGGAAGAGTAATGGTCCTTGTAAACCAAACGTACTGCTGGGCCCCTGACAGCACGTCTGGCCTCCCGGGTTTTTCTTTCTGGCGTATGACCCATTAGGGAGAGGAGAGCCACTGCTGGAAGCAGCAGTCCTATGGGGTGAGAGCAAAGCCCCCTTTCCAGCACCCATACTGGCTTCCCAGCGATGCCCAGGAGAGCTGGGCAGGCCCAGCAGCTCCCCAGTAGGGGAGCACAGCAGGGTTCCAGGGGCCCAAAGGCATGGGTTCCCACTGCCCAGGAGGGCAGCATCTGTGTCCACCCAGGGGAGCCCACAGTGTCTCCTGACCCTGCTCAGCCCTGGGGAGCCACGGTGTGATATCAAAGCTGCCATTGTGAGGTCAGAGCTAGCTGTGCACACAGGCCTGAGCGCAGGCAAGGATCCCACAGTGTCTCCTGACCCTGCTCAGCCCTGGGGAGCCACGGTGTGATGTCAGAGCTGCCATTGTGAGGTCAGAGCTAGCTGTGCACACAGGCCTGTGCGCAGGCAAGGATCCCACAGTTGCCGTGTGACTCTTGCCCTGGACAGGCGTGCTCCTGCTGCGGTCAGCGTGGGGCTGCTGCCAGAGCTCTTTTTGCCTGAGTAGGCATACTGCTGGGGCTGAGCGGGAAGAACTGAGCCCAGGGGGAGCCTGCCTTTGCCCAGAGATGGCAAGGAGAAAGGCCCCCAAGAGAAAACCTGGAAAGGCCTCCCACCAGTCTTGGTGGGATGAGGCCGACCAGCAGCCTGCAGCGCAGGCAGCAGAGCCAACCCACTGCCAGATGAACAGGTATGAAGTGGGCTGCTCCTTCCCGGGGCATCAGGGTAGGGTGGTAGCATGGATGTGGCCTGTCGTGGCCAGTGGGGTGTGGAGCAGCATGGAGAAGTAGACAAGGAGAGCCCCATGGCTTGCAAACTACCCCCCTTCTGTGGGGATGGGTCTCGGCTGAAAGCCTGGCTCGTTCCCCCAGCCAAAAGCCAGTGTGCAGCCTTCTGGGGAAGCAAGAGCCTTGTGTGGCAGGGCTCAGAGCTCAGCCCTGTGAGTGACAGAGTGCGGACTGGGCTGCACTGCTGCTGTACTGCTGGCGCAGGCTTCCCGAGGCAGCGGACTGCTGCTGCCAGCTTGCTTCCTCCTCTCCCACCGCAGGCCTGTAATGGAATGGGGCACTCCTGGAAGCAGCCCAGCTGTGCTGCCCTCTCTCGCTGGTGCTGGGATAGGGCCGTCATCTGGCAAGGGCCTCCACTCTGTCTACTGCCTCGACTCTGGCAGCAAGGGGACAGCGGGCAACTGGCCTTTTTGTCTCTTCCTGTCCACAGGAACCTGTGCGTGGATGTAACACTGCTGAACTCAGCGTCAGCGGCTGGGTCAGCTGCTCAAGGGGCTGCCCAGTGGCTCATCAAGGCCACGGAATTTGCACGTAAGCTCAGCACTGCTGTTAACCGTGAGGTCCTCCGGGGGGAACTTGGAGAGCTGCTCAGTGCCAGAGCTCTGGTCAAAGGCCCCAAGCATCAGAAGTGCAGGCTGCCCTGCTTTTGGCTCCAGGAGGGAGTGCTAGGGCTTGGCCCCCACCTCTCCGCAGGGAGCTGAAACACCCGAGAGAAGACACCCCAGGAGACAGGCCTAACTCTTCTCTGGTTTCTTTGCCCAGGGATGGTCTTCAGCCACTGGTCGTTTGCCCCTGTTTCCCTGTGGAGTTTTACGCTGAGCACGTGCATCTTCCTCGTGTACGTACTACATGTTTCTGCTGTGGATGGGAAGGGTTGAAATGGGATGCCCAAGGGCGGAGGCAAGCCAGGAGGAGAGCAGAGGGTGTCCCTCAGCCAGCAGCCTGGGGCTCCCACTCAGGTGCCGAAGCTCAGGTGCTGCTCATGCTGTGGTCGTTCTCAGGATAGAGCCAAGAGCAAAGCCCCTTGGCAGTCCCACTCCCACATATTTCCCAGAGCTCTAACTTTGGCTTTGGTAGCATAAACTGCCGTGTAGCCAGGCACTCGTGTGCAGAGCCAAGCTTCCCCAGCAGAAGGATTTTCCCTGGCTCTGCAAGGAGAGCGTGCAAGCCTGGGAGGGCTCTGAGACAAGCTCCTTGGAGCCTTTCCTCTGGGGAAGATCTGATGGCAGCATCAAATGGTGCGCACAGAAAAGGTGTTCCTCCTGGGTGCTGCTTTGTCAGCGCTCTGTCTGCAGCAGGCTTCCAAAACGGTGGCTTTCTGGCCTAAGAAGGGAAATCCACCTGTGAAGGGCTTTGCCCAAGACCTGGATCATTGAGAGCCACAGGACTCCCTCTTTTTCAGGCAAAAGACGGCTCTACAGAAGAAGAGGCTCTTGAAAGTCCTCTTTTTGCTCCCAGTGGTTCTTGGTGAGTTTTCATGAGCAAACATCTGAACAGGACAGCCTGGCCATGCTGGGTGCCAGCTTTCAGCTGGCCTGTTTTCCTTTTGGGACAGGGTCCCGGTTTCAGCAGGGATAGAGTTCGTTTTCTGTCTAGTAGCCGGTGTGGGGCTGTGTTTGGGAGTTAGGATGAGAATGATGCTGATAACACGCATGCAGCCTGGTCTTGGTGCTCACTGAAGCAGTGAGGGGAAATGGGGAACAGCTTGGGGGCACCGAGCACACCTGAAGGTCACGGCTGTGCAGTCCCCCCCTGCGTGGGCTGATGGGGCCCCATAAGAGCAGCACCCTCTCCCTGCACCCCACGTTCCCCACCTCCTCAGACAAGCCGCTGGCCTACCGCCATGGCAAGAGGGAGGAGACAAGGTGACTGCAGGGATCACTAGCAACCCCAGTAAAATAACTGTCTCTCGGTGATGTGAATTGCAGCTGGTGTTTACTGCGCGACCCTGCTGCCAGCATGGACAAGGCAGGCAAAGGGACTGATAGAGGTCGGTGACTCGTGCGGGACAGGCGCCTCCTGCAAGGGAGTGATGCTGACCGTGGCTCTCCAAATCACGGGCTCTCCTGCTTCCAGGCGGAGGGACCCAAAGAAGCAGCAACTGGTGCTGTGCCTTCCTAGGGAAGCCTCTCCTGGGAAGCCATGGCAGCTCTCCTAGTGGACACTCTAACGGAGCGGTTTTTCCCTTTCAGGAGCTGACGTGTGTGTCTGCAGCACGCCTGAAGACCCTGTGGTAAGACACGCTGCCTGAGCTGGAACTGGGTCTGTGCAGACATGTCAGCTGACCTCGTGCTACCTGCACTCATCTTCCTAAGAGTCAGGGCTCCCAACCTCCCTCCCGCCTTTGCAGGGGAGGGGTGGCTCTCTGACAAGCTCTGCTTTCCTGTTCCTGCAGGTCCTTGGATGCTGCGCTGGCAGAGCAAACCCAAAACACGCAGTCTCTGATGGACGAGGTGGCTTCACTGAGGGAGGAGCTCAGGAGCTCACAGGTGATCCTGCTGTTGTGGGAAGGAGGCTTGGCAGGGCAGAACACCCCAGAGATTGCACTCCTTGGCGTGTTGTTTAAGCGGGCTGCTTGTGGCAGCAGCGTACTGCTGATAGCATTCCCTTGGCAGGCCGGTGCCTCTGGCTGCTCTGGCCGGGCCCCTGAGGCAGTGGTGAGGCCCAAGCTTGCTCACAGGGCCAGTCATCACTGGCAGGGCCTGAGCCTGTCTCCCGGCTGACCTGAAGAGCGTGGAGGCTGGGGACCCTCGTCAGCACACCTTGGGCCATGGCCCTGGCCGCGGCCACAGGTGCTGCTCCTTGGTCCTCGCAGCTCATGTCAGCAGCAGAGTCTTGCAGCTCTGTGGACAAGGCTTGCCTTGCATTTCGGACACTGAGCCTTTGCCTCTGCGGGTGCGGGTAGCCACGCTGAACTGCCTGCTGATGTGGTCCTTCTGTGTTTGTTTACTGCATCCCCAGGAAGTTCAGGAGGCAGCACGCAAGACAGCTTTGGAGCGTTGGACCACTGTGATTTCTGACTGGTCCCTGAAAAGCTCTGGTATGGACACAAGCAGCGCAGTCTCTTTGCCCTGTGCTTCTCTGCAGTGCTCCCCAAAGGAGCCTGTGCTTCAGGCACTGCTCTCCAAAGTGAGGGAGCTTGGATGTTCCATGGGGTCCCAAGGGCAAGGCTGTGGCAGGGTGGCTCTGAGAGTTCCTCACAGCCTTGCTGTCGGGCTCGGCAAGGGTGCCTCTGGCGCTAGCCCCAGCCGTGTTCCTGCGCTGATGGAGAGGGTCTCTTCCTCTCGGGTGCATTTGGCAAGGGAGTGGCTGGTCCATCCTTTGTTGCTCATGCAGCAGGCCCTCAGCTTTGGGCTGCTGCCATTCACAGGGGCTCCTGCTGTCTCCCAGAACCCTCAGACCTTCTCCTCTTGGTGCTGTGAGAGGAAGTCGCCAGGTACACGGACGCCATCCTAGCCCTGCGCAGCTGGGCACCCCTGACAGCCTGTGGATGGGGACAGGACTGACCGACGTGGGCTGGGCTGGAGACATCAGAAATAATGCCTGAGCACCAGGGCCTCCTGGTTGGTGGCCTCTGGCAGTCATCTGCTCTCCCCTCCTTACAGGTGCCACCATCGACATGCGGAGAACTTCCAAGACCTACCACTGCCAAGAGAATTGGGGCTGCAGGGTTTTAGCGCTCCTTTTCTCTTTCCAACCTCCTGACACGATTTTGCAGGTATCGTACTAGAATCGTCATGGAAGGTTTCCTTCCTTCCTGTGAAGCTGGGGACCGAGCTTGGGGGCTCTCCCCTCAGTCCAGTGGTACTGCTCAAGCCGGCAGTGTGGGTCAGGTTGCTGAAGCCAAAGCTCTAAGGCGGGGCCGGGCTTGCTAGAAATCAGCGGTTCCCCTCAGGAGGGGAACGGATCTGAACGACCCTGAACTGCCATGTCCTGCACACAGGCCTCTGCCACAGCTGGCTGAGTGACCTTCCCCCCAGTGATCCCCTTTCCACACTCATCCCTAACAGCGACCTTTTGGGGGCAGGAGGCGGGAGTGCCCTGCAGAGCCATGCTTCTGACAGCCCCTGACCAGTATGGTTTCATCGGCCATATTCTCCTCTGCTCCACCCCACGGAAGCTCCCTTTGCAGGGCAGGGAAGAAGGCCTCCTGCTTCTCTCCATTTCCTCCCACGTGGCTCACTGTGGTGCTGGAATAGACCCCACAGACACACCGGCGCCTGCGCTTCCTGCCACACAGGCAGCTGTCTTGGCCCAACACGCACCCCTCACTGGTCTCATGTTCTGCTTGCAGCCGGATGTGTCCCCAGGAAACTGTTGGCCTTTACAAGGGCATCAGGGCCAGGTGGTGATCAGGCTGCCAGCACGAGTCCATCTGACTGGCATCACCGTGCAGCACATTATTGAGGAAGCCTCTCCATCTGGGACAGTCATCAGCGCACCCAGAGACATGGCTGTCTTTGTAAGTCTCTGCTGGGCCCTTCTGATGGGGATCTGGCCCTGGGTGAAAGCTGTGAGAGGGTCTTGCTTGCTTTCGGGCACCCGAAACACGAAGGTTTATGCCCTGCTCTCTCCTGAGTGCTACAGCTCTCCAGCAGGACACTTCAAGGGCTCGAGAGGTTTCATCCCTCTTAAGGCGAGTTCTGGCCAAGCACCTCAGGCTTCTTGACCAAAACTCAAGGCACGCAGGGTGCTCAACCTTAACCAGTGCCAGACTACTGCTGGAAGCCCAGGAGAGGGTGGCAGCTAACAGGCCTGATCCAGGGCATGCCCTCCCCTCTTTGTCGGTGTGTGTCTGAGCTGCTCTCCTTGTGCTTTGCCCTTGAGGGAGTGGATGCGGATGGAGAAGAGGAAACTCTCCTTGGGATGTTCACATACGATGTGGCAAAAGAGGCCAGTCAGACCTTTCTTCTGAAGGTACGATCCTCCTGCAAGGGCAAGATGCTAGGGGGCAAAATGCTTTTGCCTGCAAGTCCATGGCAGGAACAGCGTGAATGCTTTCTCCCTGGGCAGAGGGGCACTGCTGAGAGAGGAGGAGCCGTGGCAGGGTTGGGAGGGCCGAGTGGCACACAGCGGTGGTAGCAAAAGGATAGCAAGGACAGAGTCAGGCCGCTGGGAACATGAGTCCTGAGAGACCCCTGGCTGCACCCACTGCCTTGCGCAGAGCCAGCTGCACATGTGGCGCCAGGAGGAAGGCAGGCAGCACGGGCAGCGGGAGCTTGGTGGGGCTGCACAGCAGCTGCCCCACGTGTAGATGTCCCTCTGCCGCTTCTCAGTCAGCACAGGGTGAGAAGCAGAGGGCAGGGGCAGGAGGAAGGGAGACTGAACCCCGGCAGGAATGGCATGCAGAGGATGCCAGGTGCCATGCCCTTTCCATGTCCCCAGCTTCTCCAGCAGTGAGCCTCTGATTTCCACAGCTGACCCCCCTCCCCCACCTTTCAGGAGCTCCTTCCGGAGCAGGAGCAGGGCTGGCAGGGGGAGATAGGTTGACTGCATTGCTGCTCTTAACACCCCCATTTCTTCTCCTTCTCCCCCCTCTTCACAGGACGCGCCGTTTCCCAGAGCGTTTTCATATATCAAACTGCTTGTGAAGAGCAACTGGGGAAACCCAGAGTACACCTGTATTTATCGAGTGCAGGTTCACGGGATGGCGGCAAAGACGGAAGACCTCACCTGAAACCAGCGGGGCGGGGCAGTGCGGGCTGGGGGCCTGGGGGGCAAGGTGTGGACCAGCATGGAGAAGTAGACAGAGGCTTCCTGAAGGAGAGCTCCATGGCTTGCAAACCACCCCCCCTTCTGGCATCAGGGAAACATTTCACTAGAGGAAAAGCCATAGTGCCCCTATCAACTGCAGTCATTAACGAATGTGCCTGCCCTTCTTGTTTTTGTGTGAACAAGCACCAGCATCTAGGCAATAGATCGATTTTAAAAATTATTAACTGCAATGAAATGTTTGCAGGCATTGACTCTTGAGTCAGGCCAGCCATTAAGGGTCTGCAGCATCCTTCCAGGAACTTTTGTCATGCTTGCTGCAATTGGAAGACGGGACGCAGCTTGACACAAGCAAATGTCTATTTATTGTAGCAACTCACAAGTTTATACAGTTTGCAAAGCCTGTACGTGCCTTAGTTTCATTGGAGTGCAGAAGCCATTTTTACATTTACTATTTGCTGATTGGTTTAAAAACACTTACGAACACTTATGAACATTGTCAGTAAAAAGCAGCCTATGCCTCGAAGCGCAACCTATTGCACACATCTTATTTTCATTCCTTACAGCCTGCTTTGTTATTTCTTTCTTTCAAGGGTGACTAGTTACTCCTTTTCTGTCTGGCACCCACATAACTCATCCCCAGTACTTTTTCACTTCTTATCAGTTTGTTTCCACCGTTGTTTAACCATCCCAGGGTTTGTGACCAACACGTGCCAGCACGTCTCCTTCTAGATACAGCTGCACAGTGTCTAAAGTCCTGACAGAGTCCTGTGACCCCTTCCTCACATGTCCCCCTTCCTGGTGCACAAAAAGAACCTTCTTCATAGACCGATCTATCAAACGTTGCATACATTGGGACAGACAAGGTAAAAGGAGCAACAGAGGAATAGAAACAGCCAAGGCATAAACAAAAGTTTTTACCAAACTCCTCAACCATCCGCATAATCCCCATCTTCCAAAAATGTTGTCCAACCAATCCCATGCATCGTCTTGCCGGAGTTTCGAGGCTGCATCCTTAAGCTGTTGAATGCTGGCGTGAATAGACTCAGAATGATCTGAGAGATTCATACAACACATACCCTCCAAATCCTCACAACCACGGCCTTGTGCTCAAAGCAAGCAATCTGTAGCAGCTCTATTTTGTACTGTAGCATGACGAACACTATCCATGTCTAATAAAAGGCCAGACAGTGCCCTGCTAGTAGCATTGCTTTGTTTTGCAAGCCAACAAGCAAGCTTATCTAAAGTAGCTAGTGCTTTTCCAGCTCCTGGCAACAAAAGAGAGGCCGCAAAGCGCTGACTGAAGGACCAAAATTCTACTTGATCATCACAGTCGGGGCTGTCGGCGTGTACACCACGCCTCACACAGTGGGAAAGGTGACGTTGGAAAATCACAGAGGTGTTAGGGGTCAGAACAGAAAGCTGACCTAAGCTACACGGACCCCCCTCTTATGTGTGAGGGGATACTGGGCCAAGCCCTATCCCCACAAATAAAACATATCCTGGATGGTAATAAAAAGGGAGCCTCGCTGGATCCCGACAAATTTGTTGCTGTAGAGTTACACCAGGTACTGGCATTTCGAAAGGCAGGGTGGGCCAGAGAAACATCCCAGGCCCTGGATTGCTTTTTTCCTGTGTAATTAAACCGAACAGAAAAATCCATTTTGGCTGACCCGAGAGGCTCAATCTCTTGTGGTTCTAGGGTAGCCTGTGGGAGAAAGGGAACCCAAGTATCCCAGGCATCTGTCAAATCTGGGGACAGGGCAGGAAAAACCTCTGCAAGGCTTTCAGGTATCGGCCATCTATCTAGTGGCAGTCCAACAAGGCATGTAGAGAAAGGGTTATTGGGAGAAGCAGTAGAAAGACATAAACTATCTTGCCCTGTCAAATTGGCTAACGGAATGGAACCCACACATTAGTTTTTGGTAAAGGAGGGGGAAACAGTCCGCCCCAAAAAGGGGCAAAGGTCCCAGGCTCATTATCCACAACCCTGCGCCCCACACTGTGACAAACGCCAGGGCTCTGCTCCAGACACCCTGTGTCACCCTGCTGCCATGCTGGGACACTGGCACAGGCCGTGCTTCCCTCCGCGCTGCCTGTGGCCCTGTGCAGGGACCCTCCTGGCCCTCCACGCCACTGCAAGACAAAAAAGGAGCACACTTCTCTCTCAAACTAGCAAAGTGTGCTGGGTTAGGCCTGGCTGGAGGCCAGACGCCCACCGAAGCTGCTCTGTCACTCTCCTTTTCAGCAGAACCTGGGAGAAAATGTATATATATATTGAGAGGCTCAGGAACTGAGATAAGGACAGGGAGAGATCATTCCGCAATCAGCAGCATGGGCAAAACAGACTCGCAGAATAAAGGAAGGGAAACTCTCTAGTTCACGGCCCTGCCCTGCACCCCCAGTGACACCAGAGTGGGGTGATGAGAAACACGACCAGATCTTAAAGCACCTCCCTCCACCCCTAGCAAAGTCAAGGTACAAGCAGCAAGGGCGAGGAAGAGTAGTGGTCCTTGTAAACCAAACGTACTGCTGGGCCCCTGACAGCACGTCTGGCCTCCCGGGTTTTTCTTTCTGGCGTATGACCCATTAGGGAGAGGAGAGCCGCTGCTGGAAGCAGCAGTCCTATGGGGTGAGAGCAAAGCCCCCTTTCCAGCACCCATTCTGGCTTCCCAGCGATGCCCAGGAGAGCTGGGCAGGCCCAGCAGCTCCCCAGTAGGGGAGCACAGCAGGGTTCCAGGGGCCCAAAGGCATGGGTTCCCACTGCCCAGGAGGGCAGCATCTGTGTCCACCCAGGGGAGCCCACAGTGTCTCCTGACCCTGCTCAGCCCTGGGGAGCCACGGTGTGATATCAAAGCTGCCATTGTGAGGTCAGAGCTAGCTGTGCACACAGGCCTGAGCGCAGGCAAGGATCCCACAGTGTCTCCTGACCCTGCTCAGCCCTGGGGAGCCACGGTGTGATGTCAGAGCTGCCATTGTGAGGTCAGAGCTAGCTGTGCACACAG
Organism: Gallinula chloropus; assembly: GCF_964237585.1. Taxonomy (NCBI): domain Eukaryota; kingdom Metazoa; phylum Chordata; class Aves; order Gruiformes; family Rallidae; genus Gallinula; species Gallinula chloropus. The sequence continues at coordinate 96,737 of NC_140089.1, read as the reverse complement.
GCCTGTGCGCAGGCAAGGATCCCACAGTTGCCGTGTGACTCTTGCCCTGGACAGGCGTGCTCCTGCTGCGGTCAGCGTGGGGCTGCTGCCAGAGCTCTTTTTGCCTGAGTAGGCATACTGCTGGGGCTGAGCGGGAAGAACTGAGCCCAGGGGGAGCCTGCCTTTGCCCAGAGATGGCAAGGAGAAAGGCCCCCAAGAGAAAACCTGGAAAGGCCTCCCACCAGTCTTGGTGGGATGAGGCCGACCAGCAGCCTGCAGCGCAGGCAGCAGAGCCAACCCACTGCCAAATGAACAGGTATGAAGTGGGCTGCTCCTTCCCGGGGCATCAGGGCAGGGTGGTAGCATGGATGTGGCCTGTCGTGGCCAGTGGGGTGTGGAGCAGCATGGAGAAGTAGACAGAGGCTTCCGGAAGGAGAGCCCCATGGCTTGCAAACTACCCCCCTTCTGTGGGGATGGGTCTCGGCTGAAAGCCTGGCTCGTTCCCCCAGCCAAAAGCCAGTGTGCAGCCTTCTGGGGAAGCAAGAGCCTTGTGTGGCAGGGCTCAGAGCTCAGCCCTGTGAGCGACAGAGTGCGGACTGGGCTGCACTGCTGCTGTACTGCTGGCGCAGGCTTCCCGAGGCAGCGGACTGCTGCTGCCAGCTTGCTTCCTCCTCTCCCACTGCAGGCCTGTAATGGAATGGGGCACTCCTGGAAGCAGCCCAGCTGTGCTGCCCTCTCTCGCTGGTGCTGGGATAGGGCCGTCATCTGGCAAGGGCCTCCACTCTGTCTACTGCCTCGACTCTGGCAGCAAGGGGACAGCGGGCAACTGGCCTTTTTGTCTCTTCCTGTCCACAGGAACCTGTGCGTGGATGTAACACTGCTGAACTCAGCGTCAGCGGCTGGGTCAGCTGCTCAAGGGGCTGCCCAGTGGCTCATCAAGGCCACGGAATTTGCACGTAAGCTCAGCACTGCTGTTAACCGTGAGGTCCTCCGGGGGGAACTTGGAGAGCTGCTCAGTGCCAGAGCTCTGGTCAAAGGCCCCAAGCATCAGAAGTGCAGGCTGCCCTGCTTTTGGCTCCAGGAGGGAGTGCTAGGGCTTGGCCCCCACCTCTCCGCAGGGAGCTGAAACACCCGAGAGAAGACACCCCAGGAGACAGGCCTAACTCTTCTCTGGTTTCTCTGCTCAGGGATGGTCTTCAGCCACTGGTCGTTTACCCCTGTTTCCCTGTGGAGTTTTACGCTGAGCACGTGCATCTTCCTCGTGTACGTACTACATGTTTCTGCTGTGGATGGGAAGGGTTGAAATGGGATGCCCAAGGGCGGAGGCAAGCCAGGAGGAGAGCAGAGGGTGTCCCTCAGCCAGCAGCCTGGGGCTCCCACTCAGGTGCCGAAGCTCAGGTGCTGCTCATGCTGTGGTCGTTCTCAGGATAGAGCCAAGAGCAAAGCCCCTTGGCAGTCTCACTCCCACATATTTCCCAGAGCTCTAACTTTGGCTTTGGTAGCATAAACTGCCGTGTAGCCAGGCACTCGTGTGCAGAGCCAAGCTTCCCCAGCAGAAGGATTTTCCCTGGCTCTGCAAGGAGAGCGTGCAAGCCTGGGAGGGCTCTGAGACGAGCTCCTTGGAGCCTTTCCTCTGGGGAAGATCTGATGGCAGCATCAAATGGTGCGCACAGAAAAGGTGTTCCTCCTGGGTGCTGCTTTGTCAGCGCTCTGTCTGCAGCAGGCTTCCAAAACGGTGGCTTTCTGGCCTAAGAAGGGAAATCCACCTGTGAAGGGCTTTGCCCAAGACCTGGATCATTGAGAGCCACAGGACTCCCTCTTTTTCAGGCAAAAGACGGCTCTACAGAAGAAGAGGCTCTTGAAAGTCCTCTTTTTGCTCCCAGTGGTTCTTGGTGAGTTTTCATGAGCAAACATCTGAACAGGACAGCCTGGCCATGCTGGGTGCCAGCTTTCAGCTGGCCTGTTTTCCTTTTGGGACAGGGTCCCGGTTTCAGCAGGGATAGAGTTCGTTTTCTGTCTAGTAGCCGGTGTGGGGCTGTGTTTGGGAGTTAGGATGAGAATGATGTTGATAACACGCATGCAGCCTGGTCTTGGTGCTCACTGAAGCAGTGAGGGGAAATGGGGAACAGCTTGGGGGCACCGAGCACACCTGAAGGTCACGGCTGTGCAGTCCCCCCCTGCATGGGCTGATGGGGCCCCATAAGAGCAGCACCCTCTCCCTGCACCCCACGTTCCCCACCTCCTCAGACAAGCCGCTGGCCTACCGCCATGGCAAGAGGGAGGAGACAAGGTGACTGCAGGGATCACTAGCAACCCCAGTAAAATAACTGTCTCTCGGTGATGTGAATTGCAGCTGGTGTTTACTGCGCGACCCTGCTGCCAGCATGGACAAGGCAGGCAAAGGGACTGATAGAGGTCGGTGACTCGTGCGGGACAGGCGCCTCCTGCAAGGGAGTGATGCTGACCGTGGCTCTCCAAATCACGGGCTCTCCTGCTTCCAGGCGGAGGGACCCAAAGAAGCAGCAACTGGTGCTGTGCCTTCCTAGGGAAGCCTCTCCTGGGAAGCCACGGCAGCTCTCCTAGTGGACACTCTAACGGAGCGGTTTTTCCCTTTCAGGAGCTGACGTGTGTGTCTGCAGCACGCCTGAAGACCCTGTGGTAAGACACGCTGCCTGAGCTGGAACTGGGTCTGTGCAGACATGTCAGCTGACCTCGTGCTACCTGCACTCATCTTCCTAAGAGTCAGGGCTCCCAACCTCCCTCCCGCCTTTGCAGGGGAGGGGTGGCTCTCTGACAAGCTCTGCTTTCCTGTTCCTGCAGGTCCTTGGATGCTGCGCTGGCAGAGCAAACCCAAAACACGCAGTCTCTGATGGACGAGGTGGCTTCACTGAGGGAGGAGCTCAGGAGCTCACAGGTGATCCTGCTGTTGTGGGAAGGAGGCTTGGCAGGGCAGAACACCCCAGAGATTGCACTCCTTGGCGTGTTGTTTAAGCGGGCTGCTTGTGGCAGCAGCGTACTGCTGATAGCATTCCCTTGGCAGGCCGGTGCCTCTGGCTGCTCTGGCCGGGCCCCTGAGGCAGTGGTGAGGCCCAAGCTTGCTCACAGGGCCAGTCATCACTGGCAGGGCCTGAGCCTGTCTCCCGGCTGACCTGAAGAGCGTGGAGGCTGGGGACCCTCGTCAGCACACCTCGGGCCATGGCCCTGGCCGCGGCCACAGGTGCTGCTCCTTGGTCCTCGCAGCTCATGTCAGCAGCAGAGTCTTGCAGCTCTGTGGACAAGGCTTGCCTTGCATTTCGGACACTGAGCCTTTGCCTCTGCGGGTGCGGGTAGCCACGCTGAACTGCCTGCTGATGTGGTCCTTCTGTGTTTGTTTACTGCATCCCCAGGAAGTTCAGGAGGCAGCACGCAAGATGGCTTTGGAGCGTTGGACCACTGTGATTTCTGACTGGTCCCTGAAAAGCTCTGGTATGGACACAAGCAGCGCAGTCTCTTTGCCCTGTGCTTCTCTGCAGTGCTCCCCAAAGGAGCCTGTGCTTCAGGCACTGCTCTCCAAAGTGAGGGAGCTTGGATGTTCCATGGGGTCCCAAGGGCAAGGCTGTGGCAGGGCGGCTCTCAGAGTTCCTCACAGCCTTGCTGTCGGGCTCGGCAAGGGTGCCTCTGGCGCTAGCCCCAGCCGTGTTCCTGCGCTGATGGAGAGGGTCTCTTCCTCTCGGGTGCATTTGGCAAGGGAGTGGCTGGTCCATCCTTTGTTGCTCATGCAGCAGGCCCTCAGCTTTGGGCTGCTGCCATTCACAGGGGCTCCTGCTGTCTCCCAGAACCCTCAGACCTTCTCCTCTTGGTGCTGTGAGAGGAAGTCGCCAGGTACACGGACGCCATCCTAGCCCTGTGCAGCTGGGCACCCCTGACAGCCTGTGGATGGGGACAGGACTGACCGACGTGGGCTGGGCTGGAGACATCAGAAATAATGCCTGAGCACCAGGGCCTCCTGGTTGGTGGCCTCTGGCAGTCATCTGCTCTCCCCTCCTTACAGGTGCCACCATCGACATGCGGAGAACTTCCAAGACCTACCACTGCCAAGAGAATTGGGGCTGCAGGGTTTTAGCGCTCCTTTTCTCTTTCCAACCTCCTGACACGATTTTGCAGGTATCGTACTAGAATCGTCATGGAAGGTTTCCTTCCTTCCTGTGAAGCTGGGGACCGAGCTTGGGGGCTCTCCCCTCAGTCCAGTGGTACTGCTCAAGCCGGCAGTGTGGGTCAGGTTGCTGAAGCCAAAGCTCTAAGGCGGGGCCGGGCTTGCTAGAAATCAGCGGTTCCCCTCAGGAGGGGAACGGATCTGAACGACCCTGAACTGCCATGTCCTGCACACAGGCCTCTGCCACAGCTGGCTGAGTGACCTTCTCCCCAGTGATCCCCTTTCCACACTCATCCCTAACAGCGACCTTTTGGGGGCAGGAGGCGGGAGTGCCCTGCAGAGCCATGCTTCTGACAGCCCCTGACCAGTATGGTTTCATCGGCCATATTCTCCTCTGCTCCACCCCACGGAAGCTCCCTTTGCAGGGCAGGGAAGAAGGCCTCCTGCTTCTCTCCATTTCCTCCCACGTGGCTCACTGTGGTGCTGGAATAGACCCCACAGACACACCGGCGCCTGCGCTTCCTGCCACACAGGCAGCTGTCTTGGCCCAACACGCACCCCTCACTGGTCTCATGTTCTGCTTGCAGCCGGATGTGTCCCCAGGAAACTGTTGGCCTTTACAAGGGCATCAGGGCCAGGTGGTGATCAGGCTGCCAGCACGAGTCCATCTGACTGGCATCACCGTGCAGCACATTATTGAGGAAGCCTCTCCATCTGGGACAGTCATCAGCGCACCCAGAGACATGGCTGTCTTTGTAAGTCTCTGCTGGGCCCTTCTGATGGGGATCTGGCCCTGGGTGAAAGCTGTGAGAGGGTCTTGCTTGCTTTCGGGCACCCGAAACACGAAGGTTTATGCCCTGCTCTCTCCTGAGTGCTACAGCTCTCCAGCAGGACACTTCAAGGGCTCGAGAGGTTTCATCCCTCTTAAGGCGAGTTCTGGCCAAGCACCTCAGGCTTCTTGACCAAAACTCAAGGCACGCAGGGTGCTCAACCTTAACCAGTGCCAGACTACTGCTGGAAGCCCAGGAGAGGGTGGCAGCTAACAGGCCTGATCCAGGGCATGCCCTCCCCTCTTTGTCGGTGTGTGTCTGAGCTGCTCTCCTTGTGCTTTGCCCTTGAGGGAGTGGATGCGGATGGAGAAGAGGAAACTCTCCTTGGGATGTTCACATACGATGTGGCAAAAGAGGCCAGTCAGACCTTTCTTCTGAAGGTACGATCCTCCTGCAAGGGCAAGATGCTAGGGGGCAAAATGCTTTTGCCTGCAAGTCCATGGCAGGAACAGCGTGAATGCTTTCTCCCTGGGCAGAGGGGCACTGCTGAGAGAGGAGGAGCCGTGGCAGGGTTGGGAGGGCCGAGTGGCACACAGCGGTGGTAGCAAAAGGATAGCAAGGACAGAGTCAGGCCGCTGGGAACATGAGTCCTGAGAGACCCCTGGCTGCACCCACTGCCTTGCGCAGAGCCAGCTGCACATGTGGCGCCAGGAGGAAGGCAGGCAGCACGGGCAGCGGGAGCTTGGTGGGGCTGCACAGCAGCTGCCCCACGTGTAGATGTCCCTCTGCCGCTTCTCAGTCAGCACAGGGTGAGAAGCAGAGGGCAGGGGCAGGAGGAAGGGAGACTGAACCCCGGCAGGAATGGCATGCAGAGGATGCCAGGTGCCATGCCCTTTCCATGTCCCCAGCTTCTCCAGCAGTGAGCCTCTGATTTCCACAGCTGACCCCCCTCCCCCACCTTTCAGGAGCTCCTTCCGGAGCAGGAGCAGGGCTGGCAGGGGGAGATAGGTTGACTGCATTGCTGCTCTTAACACCCCCATTTCTTCTCCTTCTCCCCCCTCTTCACAGGACGCGCCGTTTCCCAGAGCGTTTTCATATATCAAACTGCTTGTGAAGAGCAACTGGGGAAACCCAGAGTACACCTGTATTTATCGAGTGCAGGTTCACGGGATGGCGGCAAAGACGGAAGACCTCACCTGAAACCAGCGGGGCGGGGCAGTGCGGGCTGGGGGCCTGGGGGGCAAGGTGTGGACCAGCATGGAGAAGTAGACAGAGGCTTCCTGAAGGAGAGCTCCATGGCTTGCAAACCACCCCCCCTTCTGGCATCAGGGAAACATTTCACTAGAGGAAAAGCCATAGTGCCCCTATCAACTGCAGTCATTAACGAATGTGCCTGCCCTTCTTGTTTTTGTGTGAACAAGCACCAGCATCTAGGCAATAGATCGATTTTAAAAATTATTAACTGCAATGAAATGTTTGCAGGCATTGACTCTTGAGTCAGGCCAGCCATTAAGGGTCTGCAGCATCCTTCCAGGAACTTTTGTCATGCTTGCTGCAATTGGAAGACGGGACGCAGCTTGACACAAGCAAATGTCTATTTATTGTAGCAACTCACAAGTTTATACAGTTTGCAAAGCCTGTACGTGCCTTAGTTTCATTGGAGTGCAGAAGCCATTTTTACATTTACTATTTGCTGATTGGTTTAAAAACACTTACGAACACTTATGAACATTGTCAGTAAAAAGCAGCCTATGCCTCGAAGCGCAACCTATTGCACACATCTTATTTTCATTCCTTACAGCCTGCTTTGTTCTTTCTTTCTTTCAAGGGTGACTAGTTACTCCTTTTCTGTCTGGCACCCACAAAACTCATCCCCAGTACTTTTTCACTTCTTATCAGTTCGTTTCCACCGTTGTTTAACCATCCCAGGGTTTGTGACCAACACGTGCCAGCACGTCTCCTTCTAGATACAGCTGCACAGTGTCTAAAGTCCTGACAGAGTCCTGTGACCCCTTCCTCACATGTCCCCCTTCCTGGTGCACAAAAAGAACCTTCTTCATAGACCGATCTATCAAACGTTGCATACATTGGGACAGACAAGGTAAAAGGAGCAACAGAGGAATAGAAACAGCCAAGGCATAAACAAAAGTTTTTACCAAACTCCTCAACCATCCGCATAATCCCCATCTTCCAAAAATGTTGTCCAACCAATCCCATGCATCGTCTTGCCGGAGTTTCGAGGCTGCATCCTTAAGCTGTTGAATGCTGGCGTGAATAGACTCAGAATGATCTGAGAGATTCATACAACACATACCCTCCAAATCCTCACAACCACGGCCTTGTGCTCAAAGCAAGCAATCTGTAGCAGCTCTATTTTGTACTGTAGCATGACGAACACTATCCATGTCTAATAAAAGGCCAGACAGTGCCCTGCTAGTAGCATTGCTTTGTTTTGCAAGCCAACAAGCAAGCTTATCTAAAGTAGCTAGTGCTTTTCCAGCTCCTGGCAACAAAAGAGAGGCCGCAAAGCGCTGACTGAAGGACCAAAATTCTACTTGATCATCACAGTCGGGGCTGTCGGCGTGTACACCACGCCTCACACAGTGGGAAAGGTGACGTTGGAAAATCACAGAGGTGTTAGGGGTCAGAACAGAAAGCTGACCTAAGCTACACGGACCCCCCCTCTTATGTGTGAGGGGATACTGGGCCAAGCCCTATCCCCACAAATAAAACATATCCTGGATGGTAATAAAGAGGGAGCCTCGCTGGATCCCGACAAATTTGTCGCTTTAGAGTTACACCAGGTACTGGCATTTCGAAAGGCAGGGTGGGCCAGAGAAACATCCCAGGCCCTGGATTGCTTTTTTCCTGTATAATTAAACCGAACAGAAAAATCCATTTTGGCTGACCCGAGAGGCTCAATCTCTTGTGGTTCTAGGGTAGCCTGTGGGAGAAAGGGAACCCAAGTATCCCAGGCATCTGTCAAATCTGGGGACAGGGCAGGAAAAACCTCTGCAAGGCTTTCAGGTATCGGCCATCTATCTAGTGGCAGTCCAACAAGGCATGTAGAGAAAGGGTTATTGGGAGAAGCAGGAGAAAGACATAAACTATCTTGCCCTGTCAAATTGGCTAACGGAATGGAACCCACACATTAGTTTTTGGTAAAGGAGGGGGAAACAGTCCGCCCCAAAAAGGGGCAAAGGTCCCAGGCTCATTATCCACAACCCTGCGCCCCACACTGTGACAAACGCCAGGGCTCGCGAAATCGCCTGCGAAAACGCCAGTCGGTCGGGAGTGTCGGGGACGTGGTCAAATAGATGAGGATCCCGCGGCATCCTGGTCGCCTGAAGCCCCAGGGTGTCACTGTTCCACAGGGTGTTTGGGATCGCTGTTCACCCACTGAGGCAGTGGCTCACCAAAAGGACGCACGTTCTTCGCGGGAATCCACCTGGGGCCTTGTGCTGTGGAGACACAAGCATATCCTCTCCCCCCCTGTAACAAAAGGACATGGTCCCACAATCTTACCTGTTTCTGGGTGACGAACCAAAACTGGTGCCTTGATTTGTGCCTGGAGTGAAGCGTTCACATTAATGTGTCGCACTATTGGAGGGTTACAGTCTATCAGTTACAGTCTAAAAGTTAAACACACACAAAGCTTTCTGTAGTCGTTCCTCAGGAGTAGCAGTCCCTACTCCCCCTTTTTGTTGTGGTAATCAACATTTCTAAGAGTGGTGAGAAGGTTCAAGTAGAGATTGACCCGTAGGGAAATAAGAGATGCCCGTGATAGGAGTCACACCCCAGGAATCCAGAAAGGCTGTTGTTGCACTCCAGACATATGCAGGACCATCGTCTGGTTTTATCTGACAGGGTATGCCCAAGGTGGCGAAAGCACGCACCGAGTGTTTCCGCATGTTGAGCACATCCCACCCCCACAAGATCATTGGAACAGGTAACACAAAAGGTTTGACAGAGGCTCTCTGCCCCTCCAGACCTTGAATTTGAATTAACTCCAAGCTTTGCTGGCTGTTACCAGTTCCCCCAATTCCAGATAGAGCCTGGGAAACATTGGCCAGGGGCCATTGTGGGGGCCATATGGCTTGAGAAATCACCGTAACATCAGCTCCTGTGTCAGTAATTCCACTTAACACCACCTGTTGTCCTCTGCAATTGAGGATACATTGACAAATAGGTCGCTTTTGAGAAACAGATTGCAACCGTAAGATTTGGGGGTCCCCTGTAGATCCAAACCCTCCATGCCTCTGATCAAGTTAGCTAGGGATGGGAGGATTAACCCCCGTCGGAATTAATATTAGTTCTGCTGGGGTGGACCTTCCCCAGCACACTGAACGCTCTCTGGCACTGCCTGTAGCCTCTGGTGCATTCTCAGGTGCTTCTTGAAGTTACCTCTTTGGGTGAAGCTCTTGCCACACTGGTCACACTTGTGGGGCTTCACACCTGTGTGGATGCGCTGGTGGACAGTGAGGTTAGTCCTGCTCCTGAAAGCCTTGGAACACTGGGCACAGACAAAGGGTTTTTCCCCAGTGTGGATGCGCTGGTGGACTCTGAAGGTATGGTTGCTATTGAAAGCCTTGGAACACTGGGCACAGACGAAGGGTCTCTCCCCAGTGTGGATGCGCTGGTGGACTTTGAGGTTGTTCTTGGTGCTGAAGACCTTGTGGCATTGCGAGCAGGCAAATAGTTTTTCCCCAGTGTGGATGCGCTGGTGGGCAGTGAGGTGATTCTTTCTCCTGAAAGCCTTGGAACACTGGGCACAGACGAAGGGTCTTTCCTCACTGTGGATGCGCTGGTGGACTTTGAGGCTGTTCGTGGTGCTGAAGGCCTTGTGGCATTGGGTACAGGCAAAGGGTTTTTCCCCAGTGTGGGTGCGCTGGTGGGCCCTGAGATTCTTCTTGGCCCTGAAGGCCTTGGGGCACTTGTCACAGGGAAAAGAGCGCTCCTCAGTGTGGAGGTACTGGTGGGCCATGAGGTACTTCTTGAACACGAAGGTCTTGGGGCACTTGTCACAGAGAAACGGGCGCTCCCCGGTGTGAAGGTACCGGTGGACCACGAGGCACTTCTTATTCCTCAAGGCCTTGGGGCAGTGGGCACAAACAGGCGCTCACCAATATAGACCTGCCTGCGGGTCACGAGGTTACTCTTGTGCCTGAAGGCCTTGGGGCACTGGTCGCAGGCAAAGGGTCGTTCCCCGATGTGGATGCGCTGGTGCATGACAAGGCAGGACCTATCGCTGAACTGCTGGCCGCAGTCACTGCAGGTGAAGGGCTTCTCACCGCTGTGCACGCGCTGGTGTCTACGTAGATGTTGCTTGTAGCTGAAGCCCTTGCCACAGTCGGGACAGACAAACGGGCGCTCGCCTGTCTGGCTTCGCATGTGGTTAAGGAAATCAAACTTATTCCTAAAGCTCCTGTTGCACTCGGGACGCGTTGGGAGGGTCTTCTCCAGGCTTTGGGGTGTTTTGCTGGGGTGGGGGGTCAGGGCTCCCCAATGACTCCCCCTGGCTCCTGCTCTGGGCCAAGTTCTCCTGACGCCTCCTGCTCGTCTTGGGACTCCCCGGGAGTGGGGCGGTGGCTGCCAGCAGACCCTCAGGAACCCCACGGGCTTCCCTCTGCGTCCCACTGGCTGCTGGAAAGAAGAGGCTGGGGTCACTGCCAGGGATGCGATGGGCATACGGACCCCAGCCCATGGCCAGCGGCACAGGCACCCCACCAGCCCCCCACCCTTCCTGGTACACACAGCATCTGGGGCCAAGGGGACGGTGCTGCTGGAACCCCTCCACCCCTCCCACGGAACCCCCGGTACCCACTTGGCACAGGGGTCTGGTGCTGCTACTCCGTCCTGGGGGGGTCTGGCACACTCAGCATCTCTTCTTGCTCCAGCTGACAGATGATCTCTGGCTTGACATCGACACAGCCTGTCCAGGGCAGACAGAGAGGCATCCTCTCCCGCACTGCTGGGATGGTGGCACCGGCCACCCCCTCCCCAGCCCCAGCATCGCCCCAGCTCTGCTGCTCTCTCCTGCCCCTGCCTGACCACGGCTTCAGCACCCCTTGAGAGTGGCCAGGAGGAAGCCTTTCTTTACCAAGGGCTGGTTGCACCCCATCTCCATCCTCCCCCATCTCATCCCAACCATCACAGCCCATCCCACTCCATCCCACCCTAATCCCAGCCCCACCCCATCAAGCCCCAAGGCTCCCCATCCCATCCTCATCCCACCCAGTCCAGCCGAATTCCACCCCAGCCTCTCCCCCAGCCCTGCTCTCAGCAGGAGGCTGCCTGGCTGGGCACAGCCCGGCAGGCTCAATCCCACCATCCCAACCCCTCCGGCAGCGCTCACACACCCACAGGCACAGCCCAACTCTCCCTCCGGAGGCGCCGGGAGCACTCCTCAGAAGGAGCACCGACAGAATCACAGAATCACAAGGTTGGAAGAGACCTTTGAAGATCATCGAGTCCAACCATTCCCCGCCTAAGCTAAACCAGATCCCTGAGCACCTCATCTCCACACCTGTTAAACACCCCCAGGGCTGGGGACTCAGCCCCTCCCTGGGCAGCCTGTGCCAGGCCCTGACAACTCTGCCAGGGAAGAACTTTTCCCTCCCAGCTGAGCTGACCCTGCCCTGGGGCAGCTTGAGCCCATTGCCCCTTGTCCCATCTCCTGTCCCCTGGCTGAAGAGACCATCGCCTGCCTCTCTACAACCTCCCTTCAGGTAGTTGTAGGTGGCGAGAAGGTCTCCCCTCAGCCTCCTCTTCTCCAAGCTCAACATCCCCAGCTCCCTCAGCCGCTCCTCAGAGGATTTGCCCTCCAGCCCCTTCCCCAGCCTGCTTGCCCTTCTCTGGACTCACTCAAGGACCTCAATGTCCTTCTTATGGTGGGGAGCCCAGAACTGCACACAGTACTCAAGGTGTGGCCTCACCAATGCCGAGTACAGGGGCACAATTACCTCCCTAGACCTACTGGCCACACTGTTTTTGACACAAGCCAGGATGCCCTTGGCCTTCTTGGCCACCTGCGCACACTGCTGGCTCATGTTCAGCCTGCAGTCAACCAACACCCACAGGTCCTTCTCTGCCTGACAGCTCTCCAGACAGTCTCCCCCAGCCTGTAGAGCTGCCTGGGGTTGTTCTGTCCCACGTGCGGCACTCTACACTTGCCCTTGTTAAACCTCATCTCCTGGGGTCTCAGCCCATGGGCCCGGGCTGTTCGGGTCCCTCTGAAGAGCCTCCCCACCCTCAGGCAGATCAACACTTCCTCCCAGCTCAGTGTCATCTGCAAACCCACTGAGGGAACATCCCATCCCTTCCTCCAGGTCAGTGATAAAGATGTTGAACAGAACTGGAGCCAGGACTGAGCCCTGGGGGACTCCGCTCGTGACTGGCCTCCAGCTGCATTTGGCTCCATTCAGCCTTTGGGCCCGGCCATCCAGCCAGTTTCCAACCCAGCTGAGGCTCCCCCTGTCCAGGCCAGCGCCCTGCTGAGAGCTGCCCGCCCTTCCAGCCAGAGCCTTACGCAGCCCTGGGCAAAGCCCCAGGTGGCTGCCAAGGCCCAGGGCAGGCCGGGCAGGAGACCAGCAGGACGGAGGGAACCTGGGGAGGCGATGGGGCGGTTTCCGGCCCGGTGCGGCGGGAGGGAAGGCCCAGCCACAGGGCCGAGCACACGGCAGCCAGAGCTGGCCGGACCCCGCGCGGTTCCTCCCCAGCCCGCTCCCCGGCTCGCTCCAAAGCCACTCGGTCCCAGAGCCGCCCAGCCTGGAGCCGCCCTGCCCGGACTGCAGTGCTGGTACCTTGGCCCGGCCTCACGGGCATGTGTCGAGGTTCCGCATCGCTGGTTCTGGTGCAGACGGGGGGGTGCTGGGGGCTTCTAGTCGTGGTGTTGCTCCAGCCCCGAGCTGCTCTCTCCAAGGGATGGGTGGGCACTTACGGGGTGGGAGGCAGGAAGGGCAGGAGCTTTGTTCGGCCCTGGAGAGAGAAGGAGAGAGGACACCTTACAGTCTCATCTGCACATTTCCTTAAGACACTGGCATAGAGTGACACTGGGCTGCAGGGTTGGCCTGGTGCTTTCGTTCCCCAGTGCCCCCCACGAGTGCGCGGCTGTGGGTGCTCAGCTCCTGGCTGGGGGCACAACCACAACAAGGGCTTCAAAAAGCACCACAATTCATGGAAACCCCACGGGCAGGTTCGACGTGGCACTGCCGTGGGTTGTACGGGGACAAGGGAGAAAGTGTTGCGCTGTCACAGGCCAGAAGTACAACTGCACTCATCTCCAAACATGGGAGAGTCGCCAAACATGCTCCTGCCAACACAGCATCACCACATGCAGCGTACGGCCCCAGCAGAGCCCCGGCACTCACTGCTACCGCCACAGGCACTGCACAGGGCTCAATCTGACCGCCACTGCACGTCACACAATCACAGACTTGGAGTTGCCAGGGTCGGAAGAGACCCCCAGAGCCCATGGCGTCCCACCCCCTGCCAAAGCAGGGTCCCTAGGAAAGGGCACACAGGGCGGCGTCCAGACGGGGCTGGAATCTCTCCAGAGAAGGAGACTCCACACCCCCTGGGCAGCCTGTCCCAGGGCTCCCTCACCCTCACCGCCAAGAAGTTCTTCCCCACATTGGGGGGAACTCCCTGGGCTCCAACTTGAGCCCATCGCCCCTTGTCCTGTCCCCACAGACACTGAGCAGAGGCTGCCCATGTCCCTCTGGGTCCCAATGTTCAGCTATTGATAACCATTGATCAGACCCACAAAGATACCCGCTCCCCCAGGCTAACCGTTCAGAAGAGCATTCCACTACCAAGAGAGACATCAGGAGCCCTTCACACATCAGGAGAGCATTCCACTATCAAGAGAGACTTCCACTATCAGGAGACAAAGAACGCATCAAGGGACAAATGAGGGAATGCTCTCCCCCTCCTTCGGACCTGGAGACACTGGAGAACACTGTGCCACCAGACAGCATGCTGTAGTGTCCTGGTGGTAGATAGAGTGCCCCACCCCCCTTCCTCTTTTCCACTCTCCCTCTCTCTAGCTCTCTTTTCCAATCCTTTTCACAGAATCACAAGGTTGGAAGAGACCTTTGAAGATCATTGAGTCCAACCATTCCCATCCTAAGCTAAACGAGATCCCTGAGCACCTCATCTACCCTTTTTTTGAACACATCCAGGGAAGGTGACCCAGCCCCCTCCCTGGGCAGCCTGTGCCAGGCCCTGACAACTCTTTCAGTAAAAAAATTGTTTCTAATATCCAATATAAACCTGCGCTGGCACAGCTTCATGCCATTTCCCCTTGTTCTATCTTCTGTCACCTGGCTGAAGAGACCATCGCCTGCCTCTCTACAACCTCCCTTCAGGTAGTTGTAGGTGGTGAGAAGGTCTCCCCTCAGCCTCCTCTTCTCCAAGCTCAACACCCCCAGCTCCCTCAGCCGCTCCTCAGAGGATGTGCCCTCCAGCCCCTTCCCCAGCCTGCTTGCCCTTCTCTGGACTCACTCAAGGACCTCAATGTCCTTCTTACGGTGGGGAGCCCAGAACTGCACACAGTACTCAAGGTGTGGCCTCACCAATGCCAAGTACAGGGGCACAATTACCTCCCTAGACCTACTGGCCACACTGTTTTTGACACAAGCCAAGATGCCATTGGCCTTCTTGGCTGCCCGGGCACAGTGCTGGCTCATATTCAGCCCGCATTCACCCAACACCCCCAGGGCCTTCTCTTCCTGACAGCTCTCCAGACAGTCTCCCCCAGCCTGTAGTGTTGCACGGGGTTGTTCTGTCCCACATGCAGCACTCTACACTTGGCCATGTTAAACTTCATCCCGTTGGTCTCAGCCTATCGGTCCAGTCTGTTCAGATCCCTCTGAACTCTTTCTTCCGCCCTTTCCTTGCATGTTTGTTGTGGGCCAAATAAAGCAACCTTAACCTTGACTCCTTTTCGAGTCTTGATTCTGTTCCCCGAGAATTGAATGGAGAACTGATCAGGATAAAACCCCTGACAATCGGGCGTCACTCAGGGGTTCAGCCCAGCCACCCCCAGCCACCCAGAGCCATCTGAGGTTCGGTTGGAACACGAGGGGGTTTAACCTCTGCCAAACTAAGTCTTCTCCAGGTTGTGGATCGTGACATTCCAATGGCGTAGTCGGCAGGATTCTGGAAGAATGAAAAGGTGCGTAACTACAGTGTGACCTCCTGAGAGTGAACAGGGGAAATCTGGACACTGAGGTGTGGCCCTCTCAGGATGTATTGCCCCTTTGAGTTTTCTGCATGATCGCAGTTTGAGCTTCTGAGAGTGGACAGTGAAATCTGGACACTTCAAAGCGTGGTCCTCTCAGAATCTATTCCCTTTCTTGAGTTTTGTGTGTAATTACTGTGCAATTAACTCTGTGCATCAAGTGGAGAGGAGGAATTTGGATACTAAGGTGTGGATGCTATTACGCCTTTTGAGTTGTATAGAACTGCTACCCCTAAGGCATCCAATGTCCAAGAAAATGTCCCTTCCTTGGCCGGGGGAATAGAGAAAAGGTACTGCAAAAGAAGCCAGAGTCAGGTCAGGAAAAGGAAAAGCTATCATTTGTGCAGTGCTAGGAGCCAGTTTGGCAGCAGCAGTGGAAGACAGGGAACAGAGGCTTAGTCACAGCAGGGCCACAACTGACTCCCTGCACATGACAATAAAGTCGCTGCAGGAGCAATTAGAAGTAAACAAACGGTTGCTGGAGAAGATGAGAAACCAAAATCCCATTCCAAAGAACGAATTGAGGAATCAGCTTTTGAAGGACATGGGTACAGAAACAGAGATAGAAGTTAACATCGCGGAAAAGGGGATACAGCAACTTTACCCCCAGGGAAGTTTGCAGGAAGCAAGGAGGACCGTAGAAAGCCTCCCCCACATGTATCCGCTGGTTAAAACAGAGTATCTGTATGAGGACAACAATGATAACTATCTACAAGTTATCACTAAACAAATCCCATTTACAGCAACAGAACGAGCAAAGGTGAAGAGAGACTTTGCAAGAACTTCAAAGGACTCAGAAACAGCGTGTGTGTGGAGAGTGTCCCTGTCAGGAAGAAAATGCTTGGGGCCCGGGTGTGTTTCTGCATTTAGGCCTTCAGAAAGGCATTCCCCGAGACCTCACGGATGGATTCACAACCCCAAACATTAGAAAAAATAGTAGAAAACTGTTCAGGGAGAAATGATACCCTTGGATTAGTCCCCGAGGCTCCACCCCGATAGGCCTTAAGGAAGAGCTGGGGAGAAACTAGACCCTCTGCTCCCCAAAGGTGGAGGGGTAAATGGGGAATATATGTTTCTAAGACAACTCACCGGGAATGCAAATGGGGATCTGTTAATCACCGATGCCACAGGGCTAAAGACAAGACCAGCAGCCTTTCTGATTAATACTGGGGCACAAACAGGACCCAACGCAGGAAGAACAATGCACAATGTTCATAATTTGTGTCTCTGTAAGCTTGAGATAGATCAAAATGGCAACTTGGTTGTTTTGGTGCATTGTATGGACTACAACCTCTAGATCAGTCACCTCTCTCCTCCAGGATGTTAGGAATAAAGGGAGTGATGGAAGAAATTCCTTTATACCATTGGCTGAACAAGCAGCAAATGCTTATCATTTCATAAAATGCTGGATATGTGGAGGACCATTTGGTCTATCAAGTTGGCCTTGGGCAGCTATATCCTTGCTACCAAAATGGTTAGCGAGCAGATATAGTGAGACAAGAGGGAACAAGACACGGGAAGACCCACATGCTTCACCGTGGCACACACAAATTCCAGGAAAAGGTAAACATTGTTTGGCTAGAACACAAACTGATGGCCCTTTTGTAGGCAATAGTAAGAACCATGTGAAATGGATTCAGCATATATGTATGCCTGGGTAAAGGATGAGGGATGCATGAACTCATTTCCTCGGTTTTGGTCTCCGACACCTAACATCAGCCCAGGTAACACCGTAGGCCATGACTGTATTTGGGACCAGGAAGTGGGAGCTTGTAACTGTAAATACTGTAACAAGATAAACTGCTCCCGGTGGAGGACAAGGTGGGAAAATTTATGTTCAGACATACCCTGCTGTGAAAACATATCCTTGTGCACATCATGCCAATAAATTGCTGCTGGTCAACTGATTGGGAGTGTGCTACATTGGGGTGATTAGTCCCTTGGTTTTCTTACTTCCAGAAACAGGTGAAGATTATTTAAGTATTATTCAGATTTAGGTATTCAAATATGATTTGAAATGAGGAAAACGATCTGTCACTGACACCTCTCACTGATGGGAGTAGCCAACCTTGGAGCAAAGACAAGTGGACCCCTCAACATTATGGATCAGCAACTTGGAATCCTAATGAGTGGGTTAGTGGTGCTCAAGAACCCATCTACAACCTCAGTGGCATATCATATGTGATTACAAACCATGCTAGAGATCACCACTAATCAAACACTGAGGCCCTTGACCTACTGGCAGATCAAGCAACTCAAATGTGAAATGCAATTTATCAACACGATATGGTTCTCACCTACCTACTTGCCGAAGAGGGCAGCGTCTGTGGGAAATTGAACATCTCTAGTTGTTGCTTATATTTGCTGAGAATAGCAAGGTGGTTAAATAAATTACTGCTGGAATACAAAAACTCATCTGGTGCAGGATGCGGGCACATTCGTGAAGTGTTCCATATTTCCTCCCTCGCCTCTGCGAATCACATCAATGAGAATCCAGACTTTCTCTACAATTATTACACTAACCAGCTCTGTTCAGCCTGTCCTGCCCATTCCCTCATCCAGTTAGTCCTTTTCTCAAGACTCTGGCCTTGAGCTGCTTGATGTTTACATTTCTGGGGGCCGGCAGCGCATTCCAACAGCCGTTTCTGCAGCTCCCAGTCTCTCTCTCAGCACCCAGCTCTGCAAAACTGCAACAGCCCCAAAAGCCCAATTCATTAAAAAAAAGCCTAAAAAACCAAGCCAAAATAACCACTGAATGCCACAGCAACCACAACAGAAGCCCTAAGCCCTCCTCTGCCAAAACAACCCCACGAGACAGAAAACCCACAAGCCGCAACTCAAGAGAGACACAGAACCACACAAACCCCACAGACACCCCAAAATCCCCCCAAATCTGCCAGCCCCAACCAACTTTCCCTATCCGGCTAAAACAACCCCACAAGCCCCCACTGACCCCTCTAACCCCAGCCCCAACGCAAAGCCCCACAGAACCCCCGTACCCCCAAAACCCAGCGAAAACCACAAGCCTGAAAAAAACCACCCCACACGCCACCTTCCCCCCCCCCTCCCCCGACCCCGCCGAGCACCAAAGCCAAACAGCTGCTGAGCACTGCCCCAAAGCCAGGCCCGACCCCACGGCCCAGACACACTCAGACTGACCGGAAAGAGTCCAGGAGCGCCCCGCCCCTTCGCTGCCTCACAACTCCCGTGCCGGCTGCTCGGGGAAGGGGAGCTCTGCCCTGGCCGCACCCCCCGAGCCCCCGGTGCGCACTGCCCGCAACCGCGGAGCGCCCCCCCCCGGCCCAGACACCCCACCCGAGAAACGTCCCGGCACGGACCGGCGCCGGGAGAACGCCGGCCGCGGGCGGAGGTGGGGGGGGGGGGTGGAACGCGCGGCGCCTCGCCGCTCGCGGGCCCCGGCTCGCCCCGGCGGAGCCCCGGCCCGCCCCGACCCCTCGAGCCGCCGACCGCCCGGCCCCGGCCGACCCCGCGCGGGGCGGCGGAAGCGGCGCCTCACCGGGAGGGAGCGCGGAGCGGGCGGCACCGCCCGGCACACGGTGCGGCGTCACGCAGCCGGGAGCGGCGGCGAGAGCCGCGGCGAACTTCCCGCGCTCCACGGCGGATGCCAGGACTTGGGCGAGACTGACGGCGAGTGCGCCCCAGCGCGCATGCGCAGGATACTCCGGGCAGCTTCAGCGCGCTCTACTGCGCATGCTCCTCGGTCCCGCGGCGCATCCGCGGCGTGGCCGCCAGGCAGCGCTGGCGCGCCGCTGCCGAGAGGCGGCTGCGAGGAGCGCGGAGCCACGATCCGTACTGCGCCTGCGCGGCTGTCCCGTTGCAGCGCCGCGGCGCTGCTGCCCGGCGGCGGCACCGGGCGCTGTCCGCGCTGTGCTGCGCCTGCTCCCCCGAGCCCCCGCTCTGGAGTGGATGCAGGAGGAGCACCAGTGAGAAGGGATGAGGACCGAGCTGAGGTCCTGAATTCCTTCTTTACCTCAGTCTTTAATGGTAGAGATGGATGTGCCCTGGGTATTTATTCACCCTCACGAGCTGGCTGGCTGTCGTGCTTTCACCCCGGCTGAGAGCCGAGATCCACGCAGCTGCCTGCTCCTTAAAGGAAAAGAGCAGGGAAGAGGGAAGGGTGTGTGTGTGTGTGTGTGTGTGAGAGAGAGAGAGAGAGAGGCAAGGGAAGGGAAAAAGGAAGAGGAAGGGGCAAATAACCCCAAACCCAAGAAATAAGAGGCCCGTGGGTTGGGATAAGGATAGTTTACTAAGATAACAGAAAGATAAAGTATAACAATGCTGACAGGACTTCAGAGCAAAAATCTATGAAGCTGTTGATACCCAATGCAGTTTCTCACCAAACCCACAACTCAGGCCGTGCCACCCAGAGCCGTCCCGGAACCCGACCGTCCCCCGAGAACCGCACGTCCCGGAGCTGCCCCAGGCCTTCCTCCCGTCAGCCCCCGATATCCTGGGCAGGACGTAACTGGCGTGGAATACTCTCTTTGGGCAGTTGGGCCACCTGTCCTGGCTTTGCCCCTCCTTTCTCATGAAGAGCTGAGAAAGTCATTGACTGTCTGACAGCAACTAAAACCATCAGGGTGTTATCAGCACTACTCCCATTTTAACTCCCAAACACAGCATTCCATCCGCTGCTACAAATGAAGTTAACTCCATCCTGACCAAAACCAGGACACTGGCAGGGACAGAGGGCAGAACAAAGCTCCCATGGGTCAGGAGGAAATGATTAGTGGCCTGCTTGTCCAGTTAGACATTGACAAGTCAGCAGGGCCAGCTGGGATTCACCCCAGGGTGCTGAGAGAGCTGGCAGATGTGCTTGCCAAACCCCTTGCCATCATCTCCCAGCAATCCTGGCAGACTGGGGAAGTTCCACTTGACTGGAGCCTGGCAGATGTGACACCCACAGACCAGAAGGGTGGGGAGGAGGATCCAAGGGAGCTCCAGGCCTGTCAGCCTGACCTCAGTCCCGGGGAAGATCATGGAGAGGCTCATCTTGGGACCTGTCCTGCAGCAATGGCCTGATGGCCACGGGGATCAGGCCCAGTCAACAGGGGTTTACAAAAGGCAGATACTGTCAAACTCAGCTGATCACCTTCTGTGACAAGGCAACCCGCTGAATGGACGAGGGGAAGGCTGTGGATGTGTCTGCCTGGACTTCAGGAAAGCCTTTGATACAGTTTCTGCCAGCATTCTGACTGAGAAACTGGCTGCCACTGGGCTGGACAGGGGGAGCCTCAGCTGGGTTGGAAACTGGCTGGATGGCCGGGCCCAAAGGCTGAATGGAGCCAAATGCAACTGGAGGCCAGTCACGAGCGGCACCCCCAGGGCTCAGTCCTGGCTCCAGTTCTGGAGCCATTTCCCCAGGCTGTTCTTTCCTTTTACAGTGCAATAATGCACTCCATTGCTGTATGATCATTGGACCACCCAAGGGGAAAAGGTACGACTTGTGGTTTAGGTCGACCTGAGCCACATGCATACCAATCACTCTTGTTTAAACTTTTCACAGTGTATTTTATCCATTCCACCCAGGCAGTCATGTCTCCATATCCTGTTTCTACTTCAAATGTCTGTCTTAAGTCTTCAATTCTAACTATTTTTACTATTGTAGGATCATTCTACCTCTGTCTTAGGTTTCTGTGTACTTTTCCACTCTTCTTCCTTGTTTGAGATTTTGTTCTACCGTTATTCCGAATTGTCCTAATGGATCCTTTCCCGTAACCTCTATCTCTAGCCCATATAATTAATAGTAATTATTGTAGGATTGCACCCTCCTTCTTGACAATTGTGTGTAGTGTGTCCTTTTGAGAGTGTAATCTTCTCTTTTAGGGGTTCCCAATACCAACTCTCTCATTTCACATCTGCTGTCCATCCATTAACCCGAGTTGTCCACCAAACATTGCTCCAAGAGGAGCAAGGACCTACCCCACAAGGTGCCCAGCCTTGTACTGGTTCAGGACACGTATTTTTCTGTGCTGCTCAATGTCCTTTGATTTCTTAGACCCACACAATTTAAAATCTGGCAAGCATCAAGCATGATGCTCTGGAGCCCAGTTCCCTCTTGAATGTGGAATTCTACATTCATTTGATTATTAAGGGCTTTTTTCACACGAGCCAGCACCCCTATTTTGATTACCGTGAAGTATAAACACCATATTGACATTAATCTGAACATTTTTCAACTCTTTACACTTCCCCCAAACATAATAGGTAAATACTAGTGTAATAAAAACTAAACAGAATCTCTACTATAAAGCAAGATTTCAAACAGTCTAAACTACTGTTTCTTCAGTTTGATGAGCAGAGGATTCTTGGTGGGCTGTATACACCAACGTTTGTCATCAAAGGGGTGCTCCACCAGTCCTTTGAGCCAGGTGTAATGAGTCTAACCCTTCTCAGCAGTTCTCACGGCAGTTTCTGTTGTCAGTAGAACCTGAAATGGGCCTTCCCATTTAGGCTGCAGCTTGGATTCCTTCCATGACCCATTCTCCAGGTTGGATAGTATGGACTGCAAATTCCAGTGGTGGAGTTTGTGCAAAGATTCCTTTACTTCTGAAAAAGGATAAAGAAGAGGATATCCCCAGTATACAGTTCATAAGAAAAGTGTCTTTGGTTTCAAACCTTGGGATTTTTCTTATTTCACCCATATGAGACAGGCCGGACAACATTTCATAGGGAGCATTTGATAACTTTGGTAATTGTTTTTTTGGGGGGTTCATTCATGCGTTCAACCCTACCCGAGGAGGGTGGATGCCAGGGAGTATGAAAGTCCCAGGATATCCCTAATCCCTCCATAGTCCCTTGAAGCACCCTGGATGTAAAGTGACTCCCTTGGTCTGGATCTACATTTTCAATTATTCCACACCTGGGAATGTTCCTGTTTTGGAAGGATTTTAACTACCTCTGCAGCTGTGGCTGAAGCCATTGGATATGCTTCTACCCATCCTGTTAGATGGTCAACCAATACCAGGAGACATATCAACCTTCCTATGGGTAGCAATTCCATGAAATCTACTTGAATACTTCGAAAAGGTTTTCACCAGTTCCTCATGTACCAGCTCCTTTCCTTTACTGTTAATTAACCCTCTTTCATCCCATATTTTTCCAGATGTTTGAATGACCCTAAAAGCACACCTTGAATCAGTATAAATCGTCCCTTCTGTCCCATTTAACAATTGCAATGCTTGATATAAATCATATAATTCACATGTCTGGGCAGACCAATTGTTAAGTAATCTCCCCAAATTATCAACTTATTCTGGTTCCAGAGCCATTCTAAATTTTTACTCATGTGCACAGGGAGAGCTATTACAGGGATCCCTTGAGTAGGGGTATGTGGTAAAGGCAAACAGGTAATCACATGAGAAAAGTTAAGCATATGAGCAAAACCTTGTATCATTTTATATATCAGACTGTCTGGTTCAGTGTGATTTATAATCAGAGAACCATCAACATGTTGTTCAAAAGCTCGAGGCTGTATATTCCATATACTAGATTTTTTTACAACTATAGCCATGATGTAGCACTTCTTATTAAAAATTGAGTTACGAATAATCATTCCTATTGAAACAGACAGACAGACAGACAGACAGACAAAACTAAGACCAGAAAACCTAAACTCCCAGTCTGTCCTTCAGGTTTCTGTTGCAGAATGGCTTGAGAAGCAAGGCCATGAGCCTATGAAGCAGTTCTCCAAGCATTCACCTGTGTAGCTTAGTAAGACTAGGCCCCATGCCATCTTGATGAGAACAGAAGGGTCAACAATTGGTCAGCGTATTCTCGTGTATCATACAGCATGGTCACAGGATGTGGGCGTAGGAGGTGTGATAAGGATTCAGTGTTCCTGGGACTGAGAAAGAGACACAATTCCCAGGCTGCAAGATGGATGGAGTATTGTAAATCTAACTTTTAGTTAAGAGCCACTTAGAATACAATAAGTATAACACGAGGTAGGAATACTGTAAAAGGAAGTGTGTTCTTTGCAATAAAGTTGAAGTGCTTTATCAATCACATTGATTGGCTGCATTCTTCCCTCTCATCGTGGCAATTGGTACCCGACCAGGCCTGTCCTATACAGAGGACAGGAGCCCGGAGTGCATACGGACCTGTCCCCTGGAGTGGACAGCGATCCGGAGCGGCGAGAGTTCGGGAAGGCACCGGGAGCAGCAACCGGTGAGCAGATCAGCGAATGCCGAACATGTGCATCTGATTGAATGCTTGGGACCGTCCTGAAAATGGGGGCTCGTCGTGAGCTGGCCTGATAGCAGGGTCCCGTCATCCGGGGCTACAAACGTGGAACAAGCTGCACGAGGTGGAGCTGCCAGGAGTCAGCACCACGAGCTGCCAAGAGTTGGCAGCACGAAGGAATCTCCATGGAGCGCGAGGTAGCCTTAAATTTATTATCATGCTTTTTAGAAAAGCGGCAAGTAAAGGCCATTATCCTTAAAAAGAGTTAGAAGGTTCGGAAAGGCAGAAGTCGGGGAGGAAAGACGAGGTGGTAGTGAAACTCCTTCACGATATGCTCTCTAAGAGAGTGATTAAAAACTATGAAAAGTCTTTAAAACCCCTCCTTTTTGTGGAGCGAAGAAAGAAAACTGATAACAAGCCTTGACAGTGCATTTGATTTACCTACTTGGGAAGCTGTTGGAGCTCAAACCTAAGTCATTAATAACTCTCTGGAAATTAAGTAAAAGGATTTTAGCGGAACACGCTGATGCTACTTCAGCCTTTGCAGCTTTAACACCAGTTCTAGGTTCTACAGAACCAATTTTAAAAAGGAAAAAATCTACCATGGAGAATGTGTTTTTGTTTCTGTGTGCTCTTTCACCTAGCCCAGTTACTATGCTAAGTAATAATGCCATGTTATCAGAGAAAAGTGATAAATCTGTCAGAACTGACCGTGAAGGGGAGCGAGTAGTGTGCATAAATCTGCCACCACGGCCTGCACCCCCCTGCCCCCCCCCCCACCCCCTCCCCCCCCCACTACTATACCTTTGGAAGCAAAAATGTGGAAACAAAGGTAGAACGAACTGTCTTTAATTTTTACTAGCCTAAAACACCCCATGATGCAGTCCAAAATGTTAACTGGCATCAACAACTTCAGCCTGTCCTTGAAAAGCTGAAAAAAGCGGAGCGGGCGACGGCATGCCCTGCTGGGAAAGGGTTTGCAGAACTGCCCACCCAGCCACCCGAAAATTACTGAGAGAGAAACTACCTATATGAAGAATCGCCAACTAAGGCACAGAGCAATGTTGCCCCCATGGACAAGGAACCTAAGCAGTGGGACAAGAATCCTACAGAGATGGACCAGTATTGGCTTTGACGACCATCGGATCAGGGACACATTTCATTTCAATATCCACCACTCCCACCCACACCTCATCAATCCCCAGTGAACTCATCAGTACATCACTGTCTCTTGACGCCGGAGACTCTGCAGAGACTGCTCATCCCAGCCCGGGCATGTAAGATGGCGTCAAAACGGGAAAAACGGTTAAATCAGGGTATTTTGATTCCTACTCAGTTGCAGAACTTACTGGGGAAAAGTTCATGTAGGGATGAGCAGGTGGTGGAGAGAGTTAATAGTGGGCTGGTGGGAGCTGGACGGAACAGGGTCGCGCTGTGGCTCACAGCGAGGGTAGAAGGGCATTGCGGGCAGCAGCCGAGACCAGTGAGAGCATTCTGCGCCGCTGAGTGCTTTGGCAGAATTACCATAGAAGTGGGAGAATTGCCCCCCCCCACCCCCACCCATATGGACTGGATGTGTCAACTCGCGTCTTGCAATGTTGTTTGTTTGATGACTTGCTTGGCAGCATTTGTTTGTATGTGCTGGGGGTTCAGAGATGCATTTATCCACTGACAGCAAGGCTGCTTACTTAGCAAAAGGATTTTTGATAGCCATCATTGAACTTGGAGATCTTTAGAAATTTGACCTGGAAAACAGAAAATCCCCGTTTGGGCTGATTATTGGCTACTTGCTTGGAAAAAAAATTGCCCATTTGCAAGATTTGGTGCAGGAGCAACTGACTAAGGGGCATATAAAGCCTTCCGCAAGTTTGTGGAACATGCAAAGATTT
Organism: Gallinula chloropus; assembly: GCF_964237585.1. Taxonomy (NCBI): domain Eukaryota; kingdom Metazoa; phylum Chordata; class Aves; order Gruiformes; family Rallidae; genus Gallinula; species Gallinula chloropus. Next base: position 71,519 of record NC_140089.1, on the reverse strand, counting down.
TCAAGGATTGGGTTTTTGGTTTATTTTCAAAAGGTATTATTGTGTCTTGCTTCCACAAGGCATAAAAATACACGGATTATGTGTCAGACTTATGTAGCCTGGACACTTGCTTCAGTATGAAAAATGCATCCTGATCTAATCTTTTATCATTACATGGATAAGAATTTGATTGCAGAAAAAACTTGGACATTGAAAGTTTGATTCATGAGTTACCAGCACAAGGGATTAGAGATTCCTGTGTTTTCTGGCAGTGTGAGCTACTGCACAAATGGGGGAATCCGGTAAATGTGCTCTGTTATAGCAGCATCAGACTACCCCGTTAACTCAAACTGGACAACAGCTCAGAATATACAGCACAAACATTGCCTATGTTACAGGGACACCACATTTGCCTACAGGCAAAGCCATGGTAGAACGTATGAATCAAACTCTCACAAAGCTCTTTATGTTTTGAACTGTTTGTGTCTGCCACATTTGGTACCTCTAATGGTGAAACATGCAGTAGGTTTAAAAGAAGGTTTGAAAGAAAAAAAAAAACCACCACCAACCAAAACCCAACCAACCAAACAAACAAAAAAGGAAAAAAAAAAGAAAAAAGAGGGAAAAAAAAGAAAAAAAAGGTCAATATCAAGTGTTAGTAAGAAATGAAGTTACAGGTACTAACTTGGGAAGGAGATCTGCTTGTGTCATTACAGATACGGGAGCCAAGCTGATAAAGCCGTGGATCCAGAAGAACTCAAGCTTGCATGAACCAGGACAAGATCCTGATCCCAGTAACTGAAGTCAAGTGTTCCAACTGCAGCCACAGTGGACTATGAATTTTGCTGCAGGATATTTTGAATGATCTGACAGTCTTTGAAAAATGCATGTGTTTGTGCTAAATGAAAATTAGGGAAATAGTGATTTCTGCACAGCCTAAGGTCACAGACTGCAATCAGTGCCTGCAGGAAAACGTGGGGCTGGTTACCTGCACTTCTGACACTCCTGATTGGCAAAACAAACAAATGCAACAGCAAAGGTATCAAGACACTTACAACTGGTTTTATGACTGGGGAATTTCAGGATGGATATTGTCAATGGTCAAATTTGGATTATTGGATTTGGTAATTATAGTACTTGTCTTACATTTACTGTCATGTTCATTGAGCCTTCTGCAAAGGGCCCTTGCAGAGACCTCAAAAAGCAGTTTTTGTAACACAGATACTAAAAAGGAAAAAATTGGCAAGGACAGTGGGCCTGCCGGTGGCCTGGCTCTCCTCACAAAAGACAATATCCTTGAATTCCCATAAGACAAGAAAATTACTCATGCTGAGAGGTATTTGGTAATTACATTCTCAAATATAGTGACCTTGAAGACAGAGGTACGCACTGCCTCAAACCAAGGAGTTGTAGGAAAGTATTTGGAAGTAAGTGAACATGTCGTTAACCAGCCATAATAAGATGGACAAAACACAGCAGATGTGCAGATAACTTTTAGACATCAAAGGTAAACTAACAACGATTAACTATAAAATATGCTTCTCAAAACTTGTTATAAATACTAATTAATCACTTTGGTGTGAACAGTATGTGTAGCCATGTAACAGTTTTTAGCTTGCCACACTTTACAGTATAGTTTTCTGTTTATGGGATGGGTTTTAGATTCAGTTAAACAAGGGCTTATGTTTTTGTCAGTTATTTCTGCCTTGGTATTATTTTTGCCATATATGTCACAGTATTTCCCTGGCAGGATGGATAATGCTCTTCGCAAAAATCTGGCCAGTCCATAAACAAAAAGGGGGAATTGTACTAATGCAGTTTGAGAGAAATGGTGGTTTTGGCCCATCCAGATTTATTTCTCACCCCCATATAATCAGACCTGGGGAAGCTAACAGAGACATGTCAACAGGAGAGCAGATGTCTGAGAACAGGAGCTTGTCAGAAACTCCATGAGATAACAACTGCAAGAACATTAGCAACTGCCTTAAAGAGGAACAAAGGGACTGTGTAGCTTCAACCAATTGTTACCAACAGTGAAACACATGAACAGAGCATCTAACCAATAGCAATGTAATGTAAGTCGTATACTGATATAGAAACTTATATAGGCTCTGTGTGTGTTTCAATGAAAGAGCTCACTTGAACATATTTTCCGAGTTGAGTCCACAAAACTTCGACTCCAGCAAATCAGCACTGGCCCCTGGCGTAGCAGCTGCTGCTGCCTTAAAGAAACTAACAAACTTAGGCTGTTGGCTGAGCAAACAAACCAATGCTACATCTCCTGCTCTCAGTGGCCTGCTTAGTGGTGTGGATAGTGTGAGACATGCTACTTTGCAAAACAGAGCTGCTGTTGATTTTTTGTACATGGCCACAGTTGTGAAGATTTTGAGGGCACGAATGACCATTCTCAGTCCATCCACAAAGATATTCATACTGTTACTTATTGCTATTGTAGTAAGGCTTTGTTGCTTAAGCTGTATATTATTGTTGGCTTTTAATCATTATAGTTGTAATTATAATAATACGCATAGCATATAGATGTATTATAAGAGGAACTGAAAAGGCAACTAACCAGGTGTTGCTTTTACAAAAAGAAAAAGGGGGAATTGTTGCAGAATGGCTTGAGAAGCAAGGCCATGAGCCTATGAAGCAGTTGTCCAAGCAGTCGCCTGTGTAGCTTAGTAAGACTAGGCCCCATGCCATCTTGATGAGAACAGAAGGGTCAACAATTGGTCAGCGTATTCTCGTGTATCATACAGCATGGTCACAGGATGTGGGCGTAGGAGATGTGATAAGGATTCAGTGTTCCTGGGGCTGAGAAAGAGACATGATTCCCAGGCTGCAAGATGGGTGGAGTATTGTAAATGTAACCTTTAGTTAAGAGCCAATTAGAATGTGACAAGTATAACACGTGATAGGAATAGTGTAAAAGGAAGGGTGTGCTTGCAATAAATTTGAAGTGCTTTATCAATCACATTGATTGGCTGCATTCTTCCCTCTCGTCACGGCAGGTTTCGGTATTTCTTCAATTTCTTCCAGGTATGGTTCATATTTCAGACTTATACCTATGAGGTATCCACCCCATGTCTTCTCAGCTGTCCCTTTTCTTTTTCTTACTGGAGAAGTCCTGTGATTAAAAAAGAAGAGAACTGCACGAACATACATATGCTCGACAGTGAATTGGTTGGAAATCTGGTGTCATTCACCTTTCAGGATATCATTTTTCTTCAATATTCTTGCCAGTGCAGTATGGGCAATAGCAGGGGAGTGTTTGCATCCTTGGGGAAGTTGGTTGAAGGTATATTGTACTCCCTCCCAAGTGAACACAGATTGATGTCTACCCTCCTCTCAAAGAGGAATCATCATGTTTAGCTTGCGTTTGGCCGACTGGTTCAGCAGTGTCAGCGCCAGCGGCTGAGTGGCACCGTGTCACTGTTTGACTCCCTGCGGGCTGCTGCTATTGTCAGTAGTCCCCCTTCCGTCTGTTGTGCGTACTGACCACACTGGAGCCTTACAGGGTGACTGGGTTCTGGCTGCAGTATCACAGGTTTGCAAGTCTTTGATTACCTCTGTGATCCCCTCCTTAGCAGCAGATGGCAAAGGATATTGATTAATGTTCCTTATTCTGGAAGGAGGTGACTTAACAGCTTCCTTAAGTACTGGAACCTCACACAGTGGGGTTCCAAAGATCCACACTATTCCATTAGGTAGTTTTCAGACTTTGCTAGGACATCAAATTCTAGTATATTATTTCAGTATGCACCAATGACAACCTTTATCTTAGATATTAGGTTTTCCCCTGGAGACCAAACACACACAGCACTAATTGGTCTGGTTTCAGGGACTCCAGTTACTCCTATTACTTTTTTTTTTTTTTCCTGGGTAGCAGTCAGTCCTAACCTTTTGGCTGATAACACTTATCTGAGCTCCCATATCAATTGTGAAATTTACAGGTCTGTGCCTGGGAGCAGCGGTGAACAGAACATGTGGGTTAGTGTGCTGGTCAGGCCATTCTTAGGTGGATATTACGCAAGTAGGTCAGCCTGAAATTCTGCTCCCCCTTCCTTTCCCCCTGTGCTCTCTAGTTTAAATCCATCAGGTTCTTCCTCAAGTCTGAGTAAGGACTGACTGACAGGCACAGGAGACTTCCCCCTCCTTTGTTTAGGTGGTATCAGAAAATTCTATAAACTTGCTAACTGGCTGCTCCACCAAGTTTGTCAAAGTATGAATAATCTGTGAATTGCCCATTTAGGGCTGGGTGAGGTATACTTCATGCTAATGCCTTTCTCCACAGATCCTTGTGCTGAGGATTGATTTGTCGAGGGGGGGTGGGGATCCTTCTGAAAAAAACCGTGCCTGGCAGACCCAGCACTGCTTATTTAAACCTTCCGCTAAACATCCCATCTTTCTGCCATAAATAACAATTTCTTGTAATAGTTCCCCCCCTCATGTTAAAAGAGACTGTTTCTGCTGGTTGGGGTAGCGAGTGTTACGATCAATTGTTTGCAGAATCTTTTCCTTTAGGCTTTGCACATAAATTTTCAAGGCTTCAGGGAGATTCCTAATCAGTGGTTTAAGGTGGACCAGATCTCCCGGAGCGGCAAGCGGAATGCCCTGCCTCCAACGATCGTACATGCTTGAATACACACAGCCTTTTTGCACTGATTCAGCCAGCCCAGATAATTCAGTGGAACCAGCAGTTTTTCATCCAATCCTGTCCCTGGAGTGAGGGATGAAACCAGTGCATCTTAAGAATATATATAACTTATATATATATAACTTATCTATCCCCTCGGCCAGGGAAGAGACATGAGTATAGATATTGGCTGCCTTAGGGGCGGCCATCTTGTAATTACGCAGTTTATGTACAGACTTCACAGGAGCAATACATCCTGAGAGGGACACGCCTCAGTACCCAAATTTTCCCTATTCACTCTCAGGAGGTCACATCGTAGTTACACAGTTTATGTTACAAAACTCAAAGGGCAACATCATACACAAACCACACTGTTCACAAAACGGGCAAAGACCTTTTCCTGCCCCTGATTGGGAGACCCGAAAGCTCTCAAACAGTCCTCCTCCCATACACCACTGATTTTTCACTTTTCAAATCTCCACACACCACTCGCTCAAGCTGTCCTGAACAGAAAAAAATAACTCCATCCCAATCAGACTGATCTTCCTCCCATTCATCACACCAAAGATTGCTTCCAAATTGCACCACAACCTCCTGCTTACATACAGAACACACAAACAATTTTTTACACACACACACAAAAATCCTTTGATCCTTATACAGACCATCAGAAAACAACTGGTTCAAAACTCATTTCACTTACACAAACAGTTTAAATCTGCCATTTACTTTGTCTGTCTCCAGCTGCTCTCCTTGTGGAGACACAGCACTCGTCCCGCAGTCAGACTGCGCCTTGTTCACTGAAAAACTCTCACACAAACCTCTCCTACAACACACGGTACCGGGCTGTACTGGTTTTGGTCAGGAGAGAGTTAAATTCATTTGTAGCAGCGGATGGAATGCTGTGTTTGAGAGTTAAAATGAAAGAAGTGCTGATAACACCCTGATGCTTTTAGTTGCTGTCAGACAGTCAAGGACTTTTCTCAGCTCTTCGTATTCCTCTATTCATGAGAAAGGAGGGGTGAAGCCAGGACAGGTGACCCAAACTGGCCAAAGAGAGTATTCCATGCCAATTACGTCCTGCCAGTACAATGGGGGGCTGACGGGAGGGAGGCCTGGGGCGGCTCCGGGACGCGCGGTTCTTGGGGGACGGTCGGGTTCTGGGACGGCTCTGGGTGGCACGGCGTGAGCTGTGGGTTCGGTGAGAAACTGCATTTTGTATCAACAGCTTCATATATTTTTTGCTTTAAAGTCCTGTAGCATTGTTATGTCTTATCTTTCTGTTATCTTAGTAAACTATCCTTATCCCAACCCACGGGCCTTGTAGTTTCTTGGTTTTGGGGTTATTTGCCCCTTCCTTTTCCCTTCCCTTGCCTCTCACCCTTCCTCCCCCACCCCCCACCCCTCCCCCCCTTCCCTCTTCCCCTGCTTTTTTCCTTTAAGGAGCAGACAGCTGCATGGATCTTGGCTCTCAGCTGGGGTAAAACCACGACAGTCTTTTTGGTGCCCAACTTGGGGCTCAAAAGGTTGGGATAATGGTAGATCTGACCCTGACCGATTGTAATTAAGACAAAGTTGTGATAAGCACTTTGGTTTAAGCAGTCTCTGGTCACAATGTTCTCGTATTTATTCACAAAGGCTGTGGTCACAGCTGTGGCATCAAACCCACTGTATGCTGTATGCAATTCTGGCATGATTTTTTACCATCTCAGGGCTGCGTCTCGTGTTTTTGTTCCCATACTTCATTTTGGTGTATTTTATGATAACAGTCTATGATACAGTGATATCAATGATAGTGAACTTGTGCTGGTATTTGTATGAGATTTTGCTGCCCTGTCTATTCCTTGGACAGGGAGGAATTAATAACGGCAGCTGGTATGGTGGGAGTACAGAAAGAAATAACTATACTGCTTTCTTTTTCTTTGGGCTAAATACAACAGCTCTGGTAACAGTTTTTGAAAATTTTCAATATCCCTGGGATATTCAAACTAGCATTTTGCTGTTGGTAGGTTTGGTGCAGATGGTTCAGCTTTTGTTAAATATTAAGCAAAGGTTTATGAATACCACTCAAGAGTTTTCTGCCAGGCCAGATAATCGCAAGTGGCAGGGTATGTGGCAGAACATGGGCAAGTACCTAGGCACTTTCTCATGCCCAATCTTTTGGAGTTTCACCCCTGAACAGTTACAGGACCCTGATAAAGTGACTGCATATCTGAAAAGAAATTGATGTAAGTTTCCCAGAGATGCACAGCTTACTGCACTGTGCTGGGCCCTGGCCACTATTTACCAAACACTACTTGATAGCAGGCAGCACTGTCAGTACTGTCAGCACTGTCAGAGGGGAAAGAAAGAAAACAAACCAGCAGAGGCTGTAGCTGTTGCAACCCCTATGACTGGCACTGCAGCTACTGTAACCACTGTGACTAGCACTGAGGCCACTGTAACTTCTGTGACTAGCACTGTGGCTACTGCAACCCCTGTGACAGAAATGTGGCTGTTGCAACCTGTCCAACCCATGCTGCAGCTACCACTACCCCTACAGCAGATACTGTCGATAAAACAAAAAAAACCACCCCACACCAGTGTCTGTTGCTCCTGTACGAAAGAGGAAATGCACAAAGAAAGTTGTTCCTGTAGTGAAGGAGGATGAAGATGATGATGAATCGGGGCCATCTGAAGAATGTCAGGATGAGGCAGAGCCATGTCAGCCATCTCAGCCATCTCAGGATGAGGCAGAACCAGAGGTTGTTGTCACACGATCACTGACCCTGAATGAGCTGTGTGAGGTTTGAAAAGATTTCAGCTGCCACCCAAGTGAGCACATCATCACTTGGTTGCTCCGATGCTGGGATCACGAGGCCAGGAATTAGATGGCAGGGAGGCCAAGCAGTTGGGATCCCTAGCTAGAGAAGGAGGCATTGACAAGGCAATTGGGAAAAAGCCGGAAATCCTCAGCCTCTGGAGGCAACTACTGTCAAGTGTGAAGGAAAGGTATCCCATAAAGGAATACATTACATGTCAATCACCCAAGTGTAACAGCACAGAGGCAGTTATCCAGCACCTGAGAGAATTAGCTGTACGGGAGATAATTTATTATGATATGGACAACTCAAAGCTTCCCTCTGATCCTGATGAAGTCCTATGCATCCCAGATATGTGGCGTAGGGTTCTATGAAGTGCACCAGCAGGGCACGCCAATTCATTGGCATCAATGGACTGGAATGATGCAGATCCACCAACCGTATATGATGTGTCTTGCCGACTTCAGAAATATCAAGACAATGTTTCCCTCTCTGTCACTGCAGCGGTAGAGAAACTGGTCAAATGACTTGACAACAATGTGTCCAACTCCCAACCTGTAGGTAGTTAGGGTCTGGCGTTCGGAAGATGTCGTGCTGTACGGAAATCTAGGACCTTCTAGGACACTGCTAGAACCCTTCTAGGACCTTCTCAGGAATTTCTTAGGTAGCCAATAGTGTTAAGCCTATGATGTAAGCAGGAGGAAGTGATGTCATGAATGTAAGCTATATAAGGCTGTTGTAACGACCATTAAATGCCATTTTGCTGTCCACCACATTGGTGTCTGCATGCTGATGGCCCGAGTGGCCAGAGTGTGGCTGCCGTGCCGTTACTGAACCAGGTCGCCACGCCGTGAACGGCGACAATTGGTGCTGAAACCCGGGAACCACCTGGAATTCGGGGAACTCGCCTGGACTTCGGGGAACGGTGGCCGGTGCGGCTGGACCAGCCCGGCGGAGGGGACGCCCTCGGACCCGTGAGGAGGATGGAAGCCCTTACGAAGGTCGTATCAGAATTACATAAGCAATGGGGTATTGATTGTAAAGCTAAAGATTTTACCCTCGTTATTACGAGGTTTTTACAAGTTGGGGTTATTGAGCAGCCGGTGGATATTCTCCACCCTGCAGTGTGGGATAAATGTACCAAGGCCCTGGCCGAGGAGGCTATGTCTTCTGGCAAAGGGAAATACCTTTTATCGTGGGGAAAAGTTGTACAGGCTTTGCAAAAAGCCTTTCAGGAACAGGATACCTGGAAAGCTGCAAGGAAATGTTTGCTGGCTACCCCGAAATTTGGAGTCGGGGCTGCCACACAAACTTTGCAGCTCCCAGATTTTAATGGGACTACAGACCTTAAAGGTTCATCTGAGGGTGACATACCTCTTCAACCCCTGAACCTCGATCCGCTTTCTGAGAAACAAGAGCAGGAAAGATCTTTGCAGGATGGGCTAGCTGAGGGAGCTGGAGGTGCTGCCTAGATTTTAGAATCTCAGGAAATATGGCCGCCGCCACGTGCGCCCAAAGATGGCGCCGGCAGCGAAGAAGGGCGGAGCGAAGGCACCTCTCGCGAGAACAGGCAGGAAATACCGCAGCTGGCTAGCTCACGTGAACAGGAAAGGGAAAACAACTTGAGTGACAGGCGGAGAATCAATCGGGACCCGCCTAGAAGGCGGGGCGGGTCGAGGGGGAGGAAACAAGAACGGACCAATCACAGACGTTATGGGCGGGGCCGGAGCCCAACAAAACGGAGTAAGAACCCGGAAGTGGCTTGGCAGTCGAGTTCCGGCTCTGAGTCGGACACGAGTCAGGGTGAGCAGCTCACAACCGATTCCAGCTCAGAGGAGGAGGAATCGGGAATCAATCAAATTAAAAACCTGACTTTCTCCACCAAAAGTAAAAAGGAGCCGCGAGAGGAAACACTTGGTCTCACAGATTGGAAGGAAATTCAGAATACATGTGGCGACTGGTTGTCCTCGCTTCATGATGTTTTGAGACGTCCCGTTCTTCGGGTCTCCCACAGCCTTCACAGCCTTCGCATTCTTAGTCCGACCAAGGCTATCAGGCCTCCCACAACTTTCGTCCGACCAAGGCTATCAGATCTTGGTCGCTTGCTCCACTGTGCAATTTCGCAGCTGCAGAATCATCGTCTGCTTTTCCCACATCTCCCCCGTTCTGTTGAACAATAAGAACCTTGTGAATAGCATTAGATATCATTGTCTGTACACACTGTAAAAAGCACGGCAAAAGTATTAAAAACAACAAAATAACAAGTACTACGTATAGCATTGTTTTGATTAAGCTTCTTATCCACCCTGTAAAACCCCAGCTAGAAAATAGCTGGTCTAGCCAGTCCCATCTATCGTCTTCTCGGAGTTTCATAACTCCGTTCTTAAGTTGTTGTATGCTGGCGTGGATTGATTCCGAGTGGTCTGAAAGATTCATACAACACATGCCTTCTAAATCCTCACAGCCATGTCCTTGAGCTAAAAGCAAAAAATCTATAGCAGCATGATTTTGCAAAGTTGCATGTCGTACACTATCTACATCAAGCAAAAGACCAGAAAGCGCTTTACTAGTAGCATTGGTCTGCTTTGCTAGCCAGCATCCCAATTTGTCCAAGGTGCCGAGTGCTTTTGCAGACACGACACCAGGGGCAAGGAATGAGGCCGTAAAGCGTTGTCCAATTATCAAGTGGCAATCCTACCAGACAGGTAGAAAAGGGATTTTCTGGAGAGGCAGTGGCCAGACAAAGAGTATCTTGTCTATCTGTTAGGTTGGCCAGTGTAACCCATATGTTAACCTTAGGGAAAAATGGGGGAAAAGGATTAGCTTTCACTGCGGCTCCAAACAAAAACAAAAGGAGTATCATGATAGTAGTTTTCAAGTAGGCAGTGAAACGTCCGCGTCCGGTTCTTCGGCTGGGGTCGTCGTCAGTGGTTCTCTAAAGGGTTTAACGTTCCTCGCCGGGATCCACCGCGGACCACGTTCTGTGGAAACACAAGCATAACCCCTTCCCCAAGTGACAAGCGGATAAGGGCCTAAAATTTTTCCTGTTTCTAGGTCTCTTATTAAAACTGGTGCCTTTTTTGATTCTGTAAATTCTTGGCTCATATTAAAGTGTCGAACAATAGGGGGATTTTGATCCATCGAGGAACAATTTAAAAAATTAAAAACATATAATGCTTTCTGTAATCTTTCTCCTGGGGTTGCCTGCTTCATTCCCCCCTTTTGTTTTTGCAAAATATTTTTTAGAGATTGGTGGGAGCGCTCAATGAGAGATTGACCGGTAGGGGAATGAGGTATTCCTGTAATATGTGTAATGCCCCAGGTATTGAAAAAGTTTTGTATAGTAGCAGAAATATATGCAGGTCCATTGTCTGTTTTTATTTTTTGGGGTATGCCTAAAGTGGCAAAGGCTTGTAAAAAGTGGCGTTTAGCATCGCGAGCCTTCTCTCCCGTATGACAGGATGCATATAAGGCTCCCGAAAAGGTGTCTATTGAAACATGTATATATTTTTGTTTTCCAAATTCTGGATAGTGTGTGACATCAGTTTGCCATACCTGTAAGGCTTGCAGTCCTCGGGGGTTAATTCCACCCGCGACTGATGGGAAAGACACTCGTTGGCAATCAGGACATGTAGCAATAATTTCTGTTGCCCGTTGTGTAGTGAGGTTGAAGGAGCGTTTTAATGCTCCGGCATTCTGGTGGAAAAAAGAATGGCTAAGCCTTGCTTGAGCAAAGAGATCTGGGAGAATTTGTGCAGTAAGGGTTAGCAGGTCAGCTTGTCTATTTCCTTCTGCAATATAGCCTGGTAAGGTGGTATGTGAGCGGACATGCATAATAAAATAAGGAGTTAATCTAGAGTCCAACAAGGCAATAAGTTCCTGGAACAGATTAAATAAGAGAGAGTTAGAAACATCTTTCAAAACAGCGGCTTCTGCACGTTGAACTATTCCTGCAACATAGGCAGAATCAGTAATTATGTTAAGTGGTTCTGACCATTTACGAAAAACACGTACAACTGCTGCAAGTTCTACAATTTGAGGCGAGCCTGGTACTAGAGAAATGTCTGAGTTCCAGTTTTGGGTTTGTTGGTCCCACCAGATAATGACAGACTTATGAGTTTTTCCGGACCCATCCGTAAATACTGTGAAAGCTTCCAGAGGTGTCTCACTTCGCTTTGGTTTCTGTGACAGTTGAAAGTCAAGGTGTAAGAGTTTATGAGCTGGTAGGTGAGAAGAGATTTGTCCAGAGTAGTCTGCGAGGGCCATGGCAAAGACGTCTGACCGGTGGTATAGCCACGAAAGGTAAGCCTTGACCACTGGTAGGTATATGTGTACAAAGTCAATTCCTGCCAAGGCTAGTAGTCGTTGACGCGCTTTAAGAATCAGAGAGGCAAACATCTCATGTTGCGTAAGTATAGTTTTTGAGGGTTGGTGTGATAAAAATATCCATTCAATGATTATCAATGGGTCTTTTTGTGTAATATCCCATTGGAAAATGAGGGCGTATGGCTGTCGTGCAGGATTTAAAATTGCTAAATAAAAAGGAAGGTTTAAGTCACAACGGTGTGCCTGTCTAGACTCAATAGCCTCAGTCACCTTCGCAATAGCCATCTGAGATGGTTTGTCTAATGTTCTCGGAGCACAAATGTTAGTGTCTCCTTTCAGGAGTTTAAAAAGAGGATCAAGATCAGAGTTTGTGATTCCCAATAGTGGACGAACCCAGTTTATGGTTCCCAGGAGTTTTTGCACATCATTCAGATTGGTAATTTTTGTGTTTAGGGTAAGTGGCTGAGGTGCTATGGTTTTTGATCGTATTAGCCAGCCCAAATATTTCCATGGGGATATTGATTGAACCTTTTCAGAGGCAATACAGAATCCAGCTGCATTTACAGCTTTAATGACAAGGGCTACGGCCTTCTGCATGTCTTCTTCATGAAGTGCGGCTACAAGGATGTCGTCCATATAATGGTATATTAAAATAGTAGACATGGACTTCCTTATTGGGCTTAAAATTTTTGCTACCTACCATTGGCAAATTGTTGGACTGTTTTTCATTCCTTGTGGCAGCACTACCCAATGGAATCGGCGTAAAGGCTCTTGTACATTGACGCTTGGAATTGAAAAGGCAAATTTGGGTGCATCCTGAGGGTGCAAAGGTATGTTAAAGAAACAATCTTTTAAATCAATCACTGTAAGATGCCAATCTCGAGGTAACATGGTTGGTGAGGGGAGCCCCGGTTGGAGGGGTCCCATATCTTCCATAGCGTCATTAATTTTTCTAAGATCATGAAGTAGGCGCCACTTGCCATTTGATTTTTTGATAACAGAAACAGGCGAATTCCAGGGACTGACCGAGGGTACCACATGTCCCTTTTGTAATTGTTCCTCTACTAGGTCATTTAGAGCGCGCAATTTCTCAATAGGAAGGGGCCATTGATCCACCCAAATAGGGGTATCTGTTTTCCATGTGATTTTTAGAGTGTCGCGCTCCTCAATGGCCCCCCCTAAAAATGCGTTTTTAATGTCATTCCCCATTGTGATAGTACATCTCGTCCCCATAAAACCATTGGTATTGGTAAGACAAAGGGTTTAACTGTGGCTATGTGTCCCTCTGGGCCTTCAATAGTGACGGGGTGGAGGCTTTGTCGACTTGTGCCGGTTCCTCCTACCCCTGCAAGGGCCTGAGGGGTAGAAGTCAAAGGCCAATGTGGAGGCCATTTCGCCTGCGAAATGACTGTGACATCAGCTCCTGTGTCCAAGATACCTTGCAAAGGACATCTTTGTCCAGATTGAATCAGAATAGCCTTACACGTGGGACGCTGATGGGATATGTTCTGTGCCCAATAAATTGAGGGAGTGCCTGTAGACCCAAAATTGCCCGTCCTAACGGGTAATGGTTCGGCTGTGACAGAATCTTTTTGTGGTCCCAAAAAGGGTACCAATTGAGCAATTCGGCTACCTGCTGGAATAGTACAAGGGGGAAAAGGAGTCCAAGCCATTATTGCAATATTGCCCACTGCATCTGCATCCACCACTCCAGGGAGCACAAAAAGTCCCGTAAGCGTGGTAGAAGACCTACCAACGATTAGGGCACTCTGTTTTCCCAAACTAGCGCTGTCACTAGTGGTGGGCAGCAGGTGGACCGTGGAATCAAGTAATGTTACTGTGTGGGCGGTGGCCAGGTCCATTCCGGCACTGCCTGAGGTTGCTGGGCATAGACCTGTGGCATTGGCTGTGTTTGGACCCCCCCCCTGCGGTGTAAGTGCATATTGCGGAATTTGTTTCTGCACGCGCCGCGGAACGCGCTCCGCGACTTGTTTCCCTGAAGGAGCTGCCCCTGGGCATTATATTTTGAGCGGCAAAGGTTTGTGAAATGTCGCCCTTTCTGGCATCTGGGACAGACACCTGGGACTTGTGTCTGTGTCTGTGGCTTTATCGGGCAGTTTTTCTTAAAGTGCCCAGGCTTTCCGCAATTAAAGCAGGTAGGAGAGGGTCTCATAGCTGCAAAAGCAGCGGCCATAGTCTCAAATTTATGATCCATTGTCCCTATGCGATTGCATGCCTCAATCATTTCAATTAGAGTAGGATTCCTGTTTGGTAAAGCCTGTAAGACTCGCTTACAGTCCGCATTAGCATTCTCTACAGCCAGTTTTAAAAGTAATATTTCTCTCGCTTCCTTGTTGTCAATCTGTTTCTCTAACGCCATGCTCAGTCTATCTATAAATTGCATATAAGACTCGCGAGGTTCCTGTATTATAGCAGTAAAGGCTTTTTGTGGTTTTTGAGTATCGGGGGTCTTTAAAAGTGCCTTTTTTGCTTCCTCGCGTACAGCTCTCAGAGCTTCCCTTGGGACCTCTCTGGCTTGGGTTACGGGGTCAGCGTACTGCCCCGTCCCCGTTAAATGCTCCAAAGTTAATGCAGCCATATTAGGATCATTATGTCCTACATAGCTAGTCAGGAGGGTTTGTAACCCCTGTCTCCATTGAGATTCCCACAAGGTGTATTGCGTGGGTGTACACAGTAATTGTGCGAGAGCTTTGAGATCATGGGGTGTCATAGTATAAGTATCGAAAACTGACGATAGCATAGTAACAAAGTAGGGTGAAGATAAACCATGCTCCGTAGCCGTACGACGCAATTCCTTAATCACAGAAAAAGACAGAGGTTCCCACTGAGCCCTGCGCCCGAGCCCTTGATACATGACCGGTGCTACGATTTTTTGTGCCATTTCCAAGTCCCCTTCCCGTAACGCTTGCCGTTTGATTTTGGTCCATACGTTGTGCGGGTCAGGGGGGAACAAATCAGGCTCATCCTCCGGGTCCGAAGGACCAGGATCAAAGGGGTCGTCTTCAGGAGGGTAATTTACTAATCCCCCTTTATTTGAGGATGGCTTTGGCACTAATGAAGGGTCGGTTTCAGAGGAGGGAGGCAGTTCCGGTGGGGCTGAAGGAGCGACAGGAGAATCGTCCCCGTCAGAGTCTTTTCCAGGCGATTGATTCTCTCTATTAGAGCGCTCTTGTTCTTTTAAAGTTTCAAATATAATTCTCCACCAAGGGAGCAGTTTTTGCGCCTGGGGGTCACCCTTTGTGGCTCCGTCCCAAAGTTTAACACCCACGGAGTCCCATATATCCGTTGTAAAAATATTTGATGCAGTGACAGTGGGGATTTTAACCTGGACCCACTTCAAAGTGCATTTAAGATCATGACCCGAAATAGTCTTATCATGTTTAGCTAATAAAGCTTTCATAAGTTCATATACGTCTCTTCCTACGGGAGTCGAAACTTGCCCTCCCATCTGGATTACCCGCAGCTCACCTCTCTTCCCCGAGGGATTGTTTGCTGGCTCCTGCTTCCTTTCAGCAGCGTACTCTGTAGTTCTGCGGGAGTTGCGACCGGCTGCCAGATAGGCAGTTCTCCAGTTCCTTGGAGTGCCGAGTCGTCCGGTCCGCTTCGGATCGAATCACGTCCTCCGGTCCGCTTAGGATCGAATCACGTCGTCTGGTCCGTTTTGGATCGAATCACGTTGGGGTCACCATTTGCCGCAACTGAGAGACGGGACACCGCTTAATGTAAGCAAGTGATCGGTTTATTGCACACACACAGCAGCTTATATATTTTCTAAATGCGTCAAGCTTAGCGAGCTATAAATTGATTGGACAATATAAAACCGTCAGAAGGCTTTTTACAGGTTACTGATGTCGTCAGGGTTAAAGGTTATCTTCACACCACAGCTGCAGTTACACCGTCAACACAATGGAATGCTCCTCGCTTCATGATGTTTTGAGACGTCCTGTTCTTCGGGTCTCCCACAGCCTTCACAGCCTTCGCATTCTTAGTCCGACCAAGGCTATCAGGCCTCCCACAACTTTCGTCCGACCAAGGCTATCAGATCTTGGTCGCTTGCTCCACTGTGCAATTTCGCAGCTGCAGAATCATCGTCTGCTTTTCCCACACATTCCCCCTTGTCCTGCCATTATCTGCTCTTTTAAAAAGTTGAATCCCCTCCTGCCTATAAACTCCCTTCAGGTACTGGAAGGCTGCAATGAGGTCCCCCTGCAGCCTTCTCTTCTCCAGGCTGAACAAGCCCAGTTCCCTCAGCCTCTCTTTGTAGGGCAGGTGCTCCAGCCCTCTAATCATCCTTGTGGCCCTCCTCTGAACCCTCTCCAACAGTTCCACATCTTTCTTGTATTGGGGGCCCCAGCTCTGGACACAGTAGTCCAGATGGGGCCTCACGAGGGCAGAGTAGAGAGGGACAATCACCTCCCTGTCCCTGCTGGCCACTCCTCTCCTGATGGAGCCCAGGATACCATTGGCCCTACGAGCTGCAAGAGCACACTGCTGGCTCATGTCAAGCTTCTCATCCAGCACAATCCCCAAGTCCTTCTCAGCAGGGCTACTCTCCAGCAGCTCTTCTCCCAGTCTGTATCTGTGTCTGGGATTCTTCCGTCCCAAGTGCAACACCTTACACTTGGCAGTGTTGAACCTCATTAGGTTCCCCCGGGCCCATCTTTCCAGCCTGTCAAGATCCCTCTGGATGGCTTCTTTTCCTTCTGGGGTGTCGACCACACCACTCAGCTTGGTGTCATCCGCAAACTTGCTGAGGGTGCACTCAATTCCATTATCGATGTCATTGATAAAGATGTTAAAGAGCACCGGTCCCAAGACAGACCCCCTGGGGGACACTGCTTGTCACCGGCCTCCACCTGGACATAGACCCATTGACCACCACCCTTTGGCTACAGTCTGTTAACCACTTTCTTATCCATTGGATGGTCCACCCATCAAATCCACTTCTCTCCAATTTAGAGATAAGGATGTGGTGGGGGACTGTGTCAAAGGCCTTGCACAGTCCAAGTAGATGACATCGGTCGCCTTCCCTTTATCTACCGATGCTGTCACTCCATCATAGAAGGTCACCAGATTGGTAAGGCACTACCTTTCCTTGGAGAAGCCGTGCTGGCTGTCCTGGATCACATGCTCTTCCCTCATATGCTCCAACATGTCGTCCAGGAGGATCTGTTCCATGATCTTCCCAGGCACAGAGGTGAGGCTCACCGGTCTGTAATTCCCTGGGTCT
The DNA here is from genome assembly GCF_964237585.1 of Gallinula chloropus. NCBI lineage: Eukaryota > Metazoa > Chordata > Aves > Gruiformes > Rallidae > Gallinula > Gallinula chloropus. The sequence goes on along the minus strand of NC_140089.1, from coordinate 54,526 downwards.
TCCTTGTTCCCTTTTCCTTCCCTTCCCTCTCCCTCCCTCCGCCCCTTCCCTCTCTCCCTGCTCTTTTCCTCTAAGGAGCAGTCAGCTGCGTGGATCTCGGCTCTCAGCTGGGGTAAAACCATGACACTCCTATCCCCCATAAACAACCTTTATTGGCAGCACCAGTGTCTGTAGTAATGTCCCAAGTGATTTCAGCACCTTGCCCTCAGAAACAACCGTTATTCACAGCATCAGTGTCTACAGTCTTGTCCCAAGTGATTTCAGCTCCTGGCCCTCACAAACATATTTATTCACAGCCCCAGTGTCTGTAGTCATGTCCCAAGTGATTTCAGCTCTTTCCCCTCAAAAAAATCCCATTTATTAGCAGCCTCAGTGCCTGTAGTCATGTCCCAAGTGATTTCACCCCTTTTCTCTCAGAAAATCCCTATTTATTGGCAGCTCCAGTGATTTCAGCTCTTTTACCTCAAAAAAACCCCCGCATTTATGTGAGCCCCAGTGTCTCTAGTCATGTCCCAAGTTATTTCAGCTGCTTTTCCTCAGAAACAACCTTTATCCGCAGCCCCAGTGTCTGTAGTCATGTCTCAAGTGATTTTAGCTCCTTGCTTTCAGAAACAACCTTTATTGGCAGCCCCAGTGTCTGTAGTCATGCCCGCGGCTGGTGTTCTCACGGCGCCGGTCTGTGCTGGGACATGTCTCTGTGGCTTCTGGCAGGGTGTCTGGGCTGGAGGGGGGGCTCCGCGCTTCGTGTTCAGTGCGCGGAGGGGGTTGTGGCGGGGGCTTGGGGGCCAGATCTCCCTTTCCCCGACAGCCAGCACGGGAGACACGAGGCATCGAAGGGGCCGGCGGGGCGCTACTGGACTCTTTCTGGTCAGTCTGAGCATGTCCGGGCTGTGGGGTCGGGCCTGGCATTGGGGCAGCGCTCAGCAGCTGTTTGGCTCTGGTGCTCGGCAGGGTCGGGGGTGGGGGGAAGGAGGCGGTGCGGCGTTTTTTTTTCTGGCTTGTGGTTTTCGCTGGGTTTTGGGGGTACGGGGGTTCTGTGGGGCTTTGCGTTGGGACTGGGGTTAGCAGGGTTGGTGCGGGCTTGTGGGTGTTTTTAGCTGGATAGGAGAAGTTGTTTGGGGCTGGCCGGTTTGGCGGGATTTTGGGGTGTCTGTGGGGTTTGTGTGGGTCTGTGTCTCTCTTTAGTTGCGGCTTGTGGGTTTTCTGTCTCGTGGGGTTGTTTTGGCAGAGGAGGGCTTAAGGCTTCTGTTGTGGTTGTTGTGGCGTTCAGTGGTTATTTGGGGGTTTTGTGGTGTTTGGGGTTTCTGGGTTTGTTAACTTTCTTTGGCTTGGTGGTTATTTTGCTTTGGTCTTTTGTTGGTTTTTTTGGTTTGGTTTTCTTTTCTGGTTTTAATTGGGTTTTTTGAGGTTCTGTGGCTCACAGAATTTCTAAAATTTTTTACTGTAAATGAAAATGGAGCACAGATTCTGCTCTGCCTTTTGTTTCCTTGTCAGCAAACATATGCAACCTCAGCTACTGTAACAGACGGGCCCTAGCAGGTAGGTCTTGCACTCGGGTGTCTCTGTTGGGAATGGCTACGTTGGTCTCTGCTCTGCTGGAGAGGAGGAGCTGGTCTGGACTTGTGCTTTGCCCTTGCAGATGCCGTCCTGGAGAAGGCCGTGCGCAAGCACATTCTGAAGCCGTTGAAAGGCCCCACTGAAGCAACATTGAGAGAGTTCCACACCGCAGATGGCTCTTGGAAAGAGTTACAGGAAAACCTGTGGCTGGTGCGGCAGAGGAATGCTCAGGAGCCGGGCGTGCTTGTTCCACAATCAGACATTGAAAAGATTTGAGTCAAGTCGGTGACCGTGCAGAAAATGCATTGACCGGGAAAGCGAGTCCTGCTGCTGCTGCTGAGAGTCTGCAGGCGGGTTTAGGGGCTCTGGAGAATACGTCAGGTACGGTGCTTTGTGTGGCTCGAGTTCCCCGATGCTCCTCCAGACCTTGCCTTTAGTTTAAGTTTCCAAAAAGCCTTTTGTTGGTGTCTCTTACATATCAAAGGGATAGATTTCTGGGCTTCATATAACAGTTTGTCTGTTAGACCCTAAGCCATGATCCAGAGCCGACACCATCCCGCCATTCCCAGACAGGCTTTCAGTTCATGTACAGCCCAAGGCTCTGGAATACCACAAATTGCCTGTTTTCAGTCTGTCCCTAGCCTTTGTTGCCCTTGTGAAACCTCCAAGCCCATTGGAGACATTACTGTTTGGCTTGCTATTTGAGCTTTCTTCTTGGATACCTTGTACCCATTAAGTCCCCAAAAGTTTAAGAGTTGGGTTGTTACCCATCCAGAACCTGTTGTCCTTCTTGTGAGTCTTGGTCCTTCCCAGCCCTTCACTGACCCCTGCCCTTTCCTATTACTCCTCTGATTTTTTTCCCTTGACTGTACTTCTCTATTCTACTGTCCTGCTCCCTTTTCTTCTCTCCCTTTCTCTTTCTTCATCTCCCTCTCCCTTTTCTTTTTCTCTCTGTGCTTTTTTCCTGCTTTTTCTTCCTCCTTTTTTCGTGTTACGTCTCTGTCCTGCAGGCCATTGCAGTTACTTTCTTTTTCCATCTCTTTGTCGTGATCTGCACCTGTCTTGTTTTCTCCAAAAATTTCTCTAGCCTGTTGTCTGGTGTTCTTTTTTTTTTCATTCTATATCTCACTGTCCCTGTCCAAGGCATCAAGCTGGCCCTTGAATATGCTTTATTCTCCATAAATGCAGGTGCTGTTGGCAGCAGTTCATGAAATGAGAGGCATCTCCAGCAGATCCTACAGAAGACAGAGTTGCTGCCTGAGGAGAGCACGCCTCAAAGTGTGCATCGTCAGATTTGTGCTTGCTAGAGAGTATGGGACGAAGCTGGCATTGGTGTCCTGTCCAGCCAGTGTCAGGTGACATCCACTTTTCTGCACATTGGTTACAGAAGAATCTATAGTAATACAGGTGTACTTCTCAGCGAAGGCAGCGAAGCAACACTTTCCTTTCAAACGGTGAGGCTGGTAAGGAAAGCGCAGTTTGTCTATGACTGTCTCTATTCCCTTTGTCTCAGGGAGGCTGAATGAAAATGATGACTTCTTGACTGTGTTGTCATACGTACTCACCCAGTGTGATATGCTGGAGCTGGATACTGAAATTGAGTACGTGGTGGAATCGATGGATCTGTGTTTTCTGCATGGAGAAGGTAACCTGTCATTCATTTATTTTTCTTAAAATGAAGCAAAGGACTAGGGAAGGTGGGTTCTTCTTCACAGCGCAGATTTTTATGACCTTGTTGGAGTAGAAATCCATCCAAGGGTGGTCCTAAAGTTGGCAACATCAGTAGCATAACAAGACAGTCTCATCGTTGCACTGTAAAGTGGAAGCACAGAAAGCTGTTCAGCTCGCAGAGTGCAGGCCTGTGTGACCTGGGAATCTACTGATGGACTCTGCCTTATGAGGTGAGATATTTTCGATCGAGCAGGGGGAGTCATCGTGACTTAACAATGTGGTAGCTACATTTGTGATGGGCTCCTGCAGTTTTATCAGCTATCGGACCCCGGCAGGCCTTCATCCTCCCTCCGTCTCTAGGATGAAAAGGCAAAAAATGCCATATTGTGAGGATGATTGAGTACAATTTTCTGCCACTCCATAAGTAACTCTGATACTTAGTATATGTTAGCAGTGTTTGTAGGAACTTCAGCCTCTTCTCGAAGCAGTCCCGTCTGTCTAAAGCACGTGCTTTTAAAAACATCTTCTTTGTGTTACATACATTAGGAACTAAAACTGCAGCTTGATTTTCCTCCTCTAGGGCTGATTTTTCATAATTGCTTCACACTGGTAACAGAAACGGATAGGCCCTGTTTCGTCAGGGTCAGTCCTGACCTGGTTTAAATGCTGCTGCAAAGCTTCAGTGCTTCAGTTTGCAAGCTATAAAAATACTTTGTTAAAGATAAGAGTACTTCTTGGAACTTAAGTGGTAGGAACCACCTTCTCAATGTTAGCTTTTACTGGCTTGCTTTTGTGCAATGTACATCTTTCCCATTGTGATTTAGCATGCCTAATTGATTTAGCATACAAACGTTGGTACCCGCTGAGTTGACAAACAGGTCTTTCTCACTGTGACATTTTTCCACTTCCTTTAATTGTATTTTTTTTAGTCTGTAACTGCAGTTAATGTCTTTTTTTAAAAAAGCACGCTACAGCAGCTTGCTTTGTTCATGTGTTCAAAAGATGTTTGTGGTTGCTTTTCCCCCAGTTGTTGCTTGGTTTTTTTTCCTCTTTAAATGCTTTCTGAAAGGTAGAACTGCATTTCCTTGTAGGGTATACTTAGACTTTTTCCATGTTATCAGAGTTGTAAGAACATGTCAGTTTCAACACAGAAAAAAGGTCCAGCTTTTGCCACAAGACTTTTGCCATTAGGGTTTAGCCCAATGTTGCCGAGGAAGCTTTCTTTCTGCTTCCCTCTAAGCCTTACTGTAAAAAAAAAAAAAGCTGTCATGGGAAAGCTGGTTAAATCGGGCTCGGACCCCAGATTGTCACCGGTTTAATGCAATGAAAGTGTCCTGACTGGACTGAAGCACACTAAAACACTTTGCGTGCTGCAGCATAAGAATGCAGATGGCTTATCACGCAGTAACTTGGGGATCAGCACCATTTGCTACCACTGGCAGAGGCTTTTTTCTTATTCCTTCTGACTGACACGGTGATAGGAGGTGCCTGTTCTGTGGCAGTAGTGCAGCAGCTCCATCTCTCGACCCTGCTGCCTCAGATATTGCTTAGCTTCACTGTATTTTGTTTCCTAGTTCTGCTCGAAAGGACAAGTCCTGTTTGGCTGTAATTGCAGGGTTAGAGTGTAATATGAGGAAAGGAGGGTGTTGGCTTAGGAATTTCTGTTCCGCTTGCCACAGTTTTGCCACCAGTATTGCAGTTGGCGAGGTGGCTGTTGGGCGTGGGAATCGCGGGTGTGAGTCTCAGTGTGGGGACGGGTTTGTTGCTGACGCTTCAGCTGTTAGGGTTTTTGAGTTGCTGATGTGTTTTCTCATTCTACAGAACTACCTTCATGTTACATTCCAGGAAGTTAACTGTGGATGTACAGGAAAGATCTTTCCTGGTGAGACTGTCTATAACCACTGAAGATGTTCGCCAGCTTGGCACTGAAAAGTTCAAGGTGGACAAGCCGACAGAGTGCAGCCCGTTTCTTGTTGTTGATGACACCTGGCAGCAGCTGACGGAGCATACCTGCCCTCAGGAAATTAAGACTGAGTTGCACAGCCGTCCCCAACCCCAGGTCTTCCACTTTGTCTACAAATGTGTTAACAGAGATCTGTGTGGTGCCATTTGTCACAATGATGACTCCACGTTTTAAAACCAGCAACTCGTCGTTTGATTTCTGTGCCTCTTGTTAATGGTTGAAAACATCTTTGTTGGCTGGCATTCCTTAGGAGCCGAGACTGGTCTTAAACCAGGATTGCCCAGTAAAAATCCCTTAGCCACATGAGGCATAGCTTATAAAACCCCATGTAAATTGTGCACAGGGCCAGTTATGCAGAATATTGCACCGGCTTGTTTGAGTGAACAGCCACAAGACTCTTCTGCAGCATATTATATGGTGGCCCTAGGCAGATTGTCTGCTGTAGTGTGCAAATGTCTTATTTTTTGCACTTGGCCTCTAGCCAAATGTCATTTTGATTTATATATATGTATGATATATATATATTCTACGATTCTATGATTCTATGCTAGACAAGTATTGCAGTAAACTGGCTGGTATTAGCTTGGGTTCGACTTGTCCAATTCAGGGCATCAGTTAACTCAGAATTACCTGGATGATTGCATTCTTTCCTGTTTTTTTTTTTTTTTAATTACAGAAAATTGTGGGGTTTTATTATAGAAATCTTACAGCAGTTGCAGGTAGACTGTCAGGGTCATCTTCTAAAAATATTTTTTAGCTATAAAGAATTCTGTAATTATGCATGTGATTTTAACACTCAATATACAAGAATAAGTCTCTTTCGGGTTTTGGCGTATTGCATTTAAAGTCTCTATGGTTTCTCCTCTTTTCCTGTTACAGGTGAGTTCTTAGGAGCTTGTGGTACCTGTAAGAAGGTCGTAGTATTGGTGCTGGTGATTTCATTGCCTTTATCTGAACTGGATGTGCTGTTACCTGGGTTAGTGTTTATATCCATTGGTTTAGACAACCTTGTGGGTAGGAAGAGGAAGTTGAAAGAAAAGGATGTAGAGAAGGGGCAGAGAAAGAATGCAGAGAACCGAGTTTAGGATTAAAATGTGTTAGTCTGTCTGCTGGTTCAGGCTCCTCTCAGAAAATGAGCCAAGGAGGTTGATAAGGTGCTTTTAGTTTTACTGATTTTTTTTCTGGTTTTTGTGGCTATAGGGGTTGGGTGGGTTGGTTTTTTTACAGGGTCTGGGATTTGTGGGGTTAGTGTGGACTTGTGAGGTTTTTCTGTTGGTTTGTTTTTTTTAACTGGGGTTCTAAGGAGGGGTTTTGGTTCTCTGCCTCTTGAAGGCTTTGGGGTTCTGTCGGTTGCGGGTTTGGGGGAAGGCTAGGGGCTTCTGTGGTGTTTTGAGTTCCCACAGCTTTACTGTGGGGTCTGGGATTTGTGTGTGTTTTTAATGGGGGTTTGTGGCTTCTTTGGTTTTTGGGCTTTGTGGGGGTTTCTAGTTTGTGGGAATTCTTTGGGTATTTTAGTTTGGTTTTCTCCATGTGTCTCTCTCTGGCTCCCTGTTCCCAGTTTTTAATTCCTCCCTTTCACTGCCTGGACTTTTTTCCTTTGTTGCTTTCCCTCTCTGCCTGGCTCTCTCTCTCACTGTTCTAATTCGACAGCTGCCTGTCCCATGGGCCCAGGCTATTTGTCTGCCTTTCTCCATCCCTGCTGCTGTTTTTTTGCTTGTCCCTATCCGTCTGGTAGCCTATGACTGGTTTTATTTGTTTGCTTTTCTCTCTCTGTATCTCTCCATCTGCCTCCCAGTACCTGTTCTTTGAATGATTCCCTCTCTACCACACAGCCTTGATGATGTTTTGCCCTTCTCTGTCTCTCACTGGCCGGTGCTTGGTCCTGATTTGGTAATCCTGCCCTCCCCACCCTGTAGCCTGTAGCTTTTGTCCTTGCTTCATCTCTCTGGTGCTGGCTCCCTGATGACTCCCTTTCAGAATTCTTCCTGCTCATCTTTCTGCATGCGTGACTATGTTTTTTGCTCTGCAGCTGTCTGTTTGTTTTGGGTTTTTTTGTTGTTATTTTCTTTCTTTCACCCCCAGCTCCCCATACCTATTTCTTACATTTTCCCCTCTGCCAGGTAGTGTATAGCTATGGGGTTCAGTTTGTGCTGGTGTTTCTCCATGTAGCCTGCCATCCTCCCCCCAAACCTCTTCACTCCATCGCTCCCTGTTGTTTCCTGCTTCTGTCTCTGCCCTGTTCTTGGTTGCTTTTTTCCTTTTCTCTATCTCTGAGTCTGGCTCCCTGGTCCCTTTTTTTTTTTTTCCTCCTTGTCTGCAGGGCTGCCCACGCTGGGTGTTTTCTACATATCCATCTTGCTCCCTCTCCCTTTTTTGGGTCACTGCCCCTCTCCTCCTTTCCACTGCTCCTCTTCCCATCTACCTGTGGCTTTTTTTCTCCATCTCTGCCAGGTTCACTGTCCCTGTCTTTCTCTGGATGTCCCATTCCCCGCCTCCTACTTTCTTGCTACAGCCCTGCTGTCATGCTGGCCACTTTTCTCACTTCTAGCATCCTGCAGCCCGCTTGTGTTTGGTGGTGGCCTTTCCTTGGCATGGCAGCCCATCTATTGAGGAGCCTGCTGGACTGACTCTCTGTTCACTGGCAGACCAGCTCTGAGGAGTGCCGAGGTGTCCTAGGGTGGGCCTTGAGCACCGGAGCAGAGTCGCTTCTGGCATTGGTTCTGTATGTGACTGACTGAACGCTTGCTGCCTGCCTCCATTGCCCCACTGGCCAGGTTTGTACTTCCTTTGCCCTGGGTGAGGGGCTGGGGGTGGGGGGGGGGGTGGGGGGGGGGGGCATGGGGGAGGCTGTTGGAGGTGTTGTGAGTTTGCTGGCAAGGTTTTGGTGATGGTGGTGGGACAGGGGAGCTGCAGGGTGGCTTCTAGAAGCTGCTAGAAGTTCCCCTCAATCTGACACAGTAAATACCAGCTGGCTCAAGGACAGATATGCCGCTGACCAAGGCTAAGTCAATCAGTTATGGTAGTAGCCCCTCTGTGATGGGGGTGTAAGAAGGAAAAAAAACCTGCAAGTGGCTACTATTTGCTGCCAAAGAAAGGAGTGAGAATATCTAAGAAACTTTGCAGATACCAAGGTCAGTGAAGAAGGAGGGCAAGGAGGTGCTTCAGGCACCAGAGGAGAGATACCTTTGCAGCCCATAGAGGACACCATGCTGCAGCAGGTGGAATCAGGTGGTACCTGAGGCTCAATGTGGCAATGCGTCCCAGTTAGCAGAGGTCCAGTATGCCTCTTGGTTGTTGTCCTGGTTTTGGTCAGGATAGAGTTCATTTCATTTGTAGCAGCGGATGGAATGCTGTGTCTGAGAGTTAAAATGGGAGTAGTGCTGATAACACCCTGATGTTGTTAATTGCTGTCAGACAGTCAAGGACTTTCTCAGCTCTTCATGAGAAAGGAGGGGCAAAGCCAGGATAGGTGACCTAACTGACCAAAGAGAGTATTCCACGCCAATTACATCCTGCCCAGGATATTGGGGGGCTGACGGGAGGAAAGCCGAGGGCGGCTCTGGGATGCACGGTTCTTGGGGGGGCAGTCGGGTTCCGGGACGGCTCTGGGTGGCACGGCCTGAGTTGTGTGGTTCGGTGAGAAACTGTATTGTGTATCAACAGAATCATATATTTTTGCTCTAAAGTCCTGTCAGCATTGTTATATTGTATTTTTCTGTTATCTTAGTAAACTATCCTTATCCCAACCCATGGGCCTCTTAATTTCTTGGTTTTGGGGTTATTTGCCCCTTCCTTTTCCCTTCCCTTACCTCTCATCCCCCCTTCCCCCTTCCCTTTCCCCTGCTCTTTTCCTTTAAGGAGCAGGCAGCTGCATGGATCTCGACTCTCAGCCGGGGTGAAACCACGACAGTTGTCAAGAATGGATTTTGGGTCCCTGGACCTCTCAGAGGCAAGTGGAAAGTGCTAGAGAAGAGGAGAGGACAATGTTGAGAATGGTAGGGGGGTTAGTTGGTGATGGGAGGAGTGGGTTATGTGTCAGCAGGACTCTAGGCTGTGCCACGCAGGGCAGTTCCACCCTGCATTTGTGTTTATGTTTGTTGTGCAGCATGTCTTCTGTGTCTTAGTCCTTCTCCAGGTGTCAGTGTCCTCTGTGCACTCAAAGGTGCACAGCATGCCTCTCAGGCACAGTCATGGACTGAGGCTTCTTCCTTACGTCCTCCTGTCATTAGGTCTTGTAGGCAGCCTCCTTGTGCATCCGTCATCAGAATTTTGATAGTAAGTCCTTCCACCATCTCGTTCCAGTCAACTCTTTGGGGTTGTTGTATGTGTCTGTATTGGGCTTATGTCTTGAGCCACCTGACTCTGTATTGAGGTGGTGTGATGTATAGAGTGTCTCGATATTGAAATCACAGGAGCTGGTTTTTTTTTTTGTGTAAGAGGCTAGGTCTCTTAGAGCTGAGCCTGGAGTCCTTTTTCTTGCTTTTTCCAGGCCTTCGTGGCAATTCGCCTCCAGATCGAAACTCCTGTGGCAACTTTGCTGGAGCAAAAACTTTAAAAAGAAACAGGAGTGAGCCTGATGCACATAGAGAAGTGATTTCTTAGGCTTTGGGTTATGGCGTCTGACACTTCAGAGTCACATAGTGCAATGAAGCAGTCTGAAGAGCGTTGTGGTTTTGCCCCAGTTGCCAGCTGAGCACCATACAGCTGCTGTCTGCATCGGGGAAGGAATTCAAAAGGGGGAGGGAAAAGAAAACCAAAGCTGCAACCCTTGTGTGTTGGGATAACTATTTGGACAGTAAGGAGAGAGAGAATTAACAATAACAGCAAAATATATGAAACTGGTGATAAAGAGTAGCCCTCTGGTTAGTTTGGGTGACCTGTTCTGGCTGTTTCCCCTCCCAGCTTCCTGGGTGCCACCTGCCTTTTTGGTAGCAGGGAAGTATGAGGAGCTGAAAAGTCTGCAACTGCTTGGCAACCACTAAAAGCATCCATGAGTTACCGACACTGCTTTGATCTTAATCCCAAGCACAGCACTGCACCAGCTCCTTGGAGGCAAATTAGCTCAGGACAAAAACTTCTTCTCAGGCTCCATGCCACTTTCTACTGCTGCACTGGGCTTCATTAATTTTCATTTATACATATGCTTTTACTAAATGCTTACACAGTACTCCCAGCACTCCCACCTTAAATTACACAGCAGTCACCCACCACCATTAACCCAGCCCCTAATGAACACAGTTCTGTAAGGAGACAATTATGCAAAGTATTTTTTCACACCTCTAACCACACAAGGGCACCACCGACATAACTACAGCAAATAAAACCACCACGGAAACACCACCAAAAAAACCCACCCCAGAACTACTCCCCCCCCCCACCTTTCCCTCCCCCCCATTCTTAGATTAGAATTGTGGTGAATGGGTTAATATTTTGTTCATTGAAACAAGGAATGAATGATATTGTAAGTTGCTGATGGTTGTAACATCTTATTTTGTAAGAATAACCGTATTGTAAGTTGCTGATGAAGCATTAATGGAGCTTACCTAAGTAGTAAAATCAATCAATAAGTACAACGCCTGCTAAAAAAGAGAAGAAGACCAACTATGGAAGAGGGGTCTGTGATAAGTAAACTAACTAGGAATTGTTCTCAAACCTTCTGACTGTAAATAAGTAACTAGGGCAAAGGGGAACCATTGTTCCATCACTAGTAACACCCTGAAAGAACTTCAGGTCTTGCTGAGTTGGTGCCTGTGGTAGACTATGGCTGTGAATAGGTAACCAGGTCAAAGGGGAACCATTGTTTTATCACTAGCAACATCCTGATAGGATTAAATGAGTTAACCAAATAAGACACTGAACACAATGTAGAGGAGGACTATGAGGGACCAGGATGACCCCCACTACCAGCTTACACAGCTACAGAAAAACACCGGAATATGCCACGTGTACCCGGAACTACAGGACTATAAAAAGGGGACTCCAGAAGAGTGAGGTGCGTGCCGTTTGCAGGAGCAAGGGTCTCCTCCGGACGCCCAGCGCTGATATTTGCCTATATCTTGCCGGCTTGCTTAATTAATAAATTGTTGTTTGGCTTTATCAACTGGAGTATGTCTCAAATTTATAACAGAATCCTGTCAGGACCTAAGAGACCATAAACAACAAAAAAACCCAAAGCCCCAACGGCCAAACAGTAATAATGAAAACCACCCTGCAATTTAAAACGCGATCTCCGGCGTTACAAGTCCTCCGATTAAAAAAACTATTAAAAAAAATGACCCGAATGGAGTCACTATAGCCGAAAGTCCTCCGACGGCCATTTTACCACGGGAACACCATCGAGAATTTACTCTCTATTCCCGGAAGTCCTCTGACAGTCATTTTCCGCCGAAGTACCACAGACAACTTCGTCTTTGTGCTCGGAAGATGTCTGACGGCCATTTTACTGGAGAAACATCGTAGGGGTTTATGTTGTCTTACCAGCTTCTTTTTCCCAGTCATCAATTGCTCCCTCTCTGCTCTTTAGTGTGTCATAGTTGTTTTGTGTGTGTGCTCGGGGAGGAGGTTGAGTTGGGGGAGGTTGAATTTTTTTTTTAGTCAAGTTGAGGGTTTGTGTGTTTGTGTGTGGGGTTTTTGTTGTTTGTGAGGTTTTTGTGGGTTTGTGTTTTTCTTTATTTGGGTCTAGGGTTTGTGTAATTTTGTGGTGTTTTTTAAATTGGTTTTTGGTATTTGCGTTGGTGGATTGTGTGCGTTTGTGGGGTTTGGCAGTTTGTAGGGTGTCCTGGTTCAGCCCCAAGCAGCAGCTGAGCTCCACATGCCGCTTGCTCACCCCCGCCACAGGAGAAATGACAGAATTACTAGGTTGGGAAAGACTTTTGAGATCATGGAGTCCAACTGTACCAGTCCTCTACTAAACCAGGAGAAACACACAAAGGCCTCACGGGCTGGGATAAGGAGAGTTTACGGACACGTCACAGTGATGGGAGCAACAACAGAGTCTGTGACAGAAAACATAGACAAACATAGAAAACATATCAGCCTCTGATAACTTAGAGTACTTCATGGATGCTGGACCACACACAGACTGTGTCAGTACCACACAGCCCCACTCCTCCTTGACCTGCCCCTTTTATGGGTGGTGTAGTGTCACGTGGTATGGAAAGCAGTCTGGGCCACCTCAGGTCAACTGTGCTGGCTCCTTGTGAAAGGTAACTCTGTCCTGGCTGGAACCAGGACAGGGTTTACTTTGGTTGTGGCTATTTTTGCTTGCTTGTTTTGTTCATCTCTCTCTGACTGACTGTCACTATTTTTTAATTCCTTCCTCTACCTGTCTAAGACAGTATGGACTTTTTCCTGCCTCTCTTCCAATCTGCCTGCCTCTTCTTTCTCCATCTCTGACAAGCTCCCTGTCTCCATCTTTCTCTGGCTGTCCCCTTCCCCACGTCCTGCTTTCTTGCTACAGCCCAGCTATCACACTGGCACCACTTTTCTAACATTCTGTACTCTAATGTTCTGCTCCTCAATTGTTGGCAGCATCTTCCACCTTGGCATAGCAGCCCACACCTCCAGCAGCCTGCTAGGCCAGCTGTCCGTTTCCCACTGGACTGCGGAGCACAGCTTTGGGAATGAGTGCTGAGGTACCTTGGAGTGGCCCCTGGAGCAAAGTGACTCCCAGGCCTGGTTCCATGCTGAATAGACACCTGCAGCCTTTGACCTCCTGGCTGCATCTGCTTGTCCTTCGTCCTGGGCAAAGGGCTTCAAGGGAGGCCAGGGGATGAGCTGTTGAGGATCAGGCAGTGCCACTGGCCCAATCTGCCCTGCCCCCTGGCCCTATCTCTTTCCCATGCTGCTGTGATTTTCTTTGCTTCCCTTTACCTTTCCTCTTCTCTCTTTTCTTCTGCCCTGCTTCCTCTTTCTCTATCCCTATTTTAACCTTTATGCTTTTGCCCTGCTTTTTCTCAGCATTTTTTCCTCATCCTCTGTCTCAGTCCTGTAGCTGTTAACTGTTTCTTCTTTTTCCATTTCTTTGTCCTGAACTGCATCAATCTCTCTTCTTTTTTCCTTTTCTCACCTTTCTATATCCCCCTGCCTCCCCCTGCACCCCTCTCTTCACAACTCCCCTATCCCCCACCACCCCTACCCCCCTTTTTATTTTACTTGTTCCTGGGAGTTCTTTTCCTCTCTATACCTGTACATGCCACTCCATGTCCTGGCTTTTTATGTCTCTCTCTCTCTCCCCCCCACCCCCAATTTCTCTTTTCATTTTTATCTTTATCCTTCTCTCTGCAGTTTGATGTCATTTTCATTCTGCATCTCACTGTTCTTCTCTCTTACTCTCTCTGAGCCTTTGTCCTGCTTTCTGTCCCTGTTTATTCTCTCCCGTTACATCTTTCTGTCATTTTTCACTGTCACTTTCATTGGCTCTCTCCCAGCACCCACCTCTGAGTCCACCTGTCTCTTTTGTATTGTCCCACTTTTTATCTACTTGTCCCTCACATGTTTTCTGTGCCCTTTGACGTGTCTTTCTGTCTTTCCTTGTCCCTCTGGCCTTCTGCCAGTGATGGTGATGGTTTTTTTTTTTCTTCTTCCCCCACCCCCCCCACCCCCCCTTCCCCTTTGTCCATCTCTCTGCCTCAGTCCTGTTACTGTCCTGCTCTCTCTCCATCTCTAATATTTCATTCTAATGCCTTTCTGGCTTCCTTTCCTGTCCATTTTCTTTTCTTCCCTAACTTTATGTCTATACATTTCCACCCCACTGGCTGTCCTATCATTTCTTGCTATATCCTCCTGCCCAGTTCACTGTCCCATTATTCCCTCCTGTCCTGCTTCCTGGCCTATTTTTCTTCTACCACAGTTCATCACTGTTTTTTCCCTTCAATTTCTTTGGTTTGATTTGTCTCTCTCTTCTCCACCCAGCACCGCCTCCCTGCCCCCCCCTCCTTCTGACTTGTCCTGTACTTTCCTCTTCTTCCTTTTTTTTCTTTTTTAATCTATGTGTTCTGCTCCCTTCTTGTCATTTCCTTTCCCTCATTTCTGCTCTCTGACCATGTTTTTCTTTTGCCACATCCCTGTAGGTCTCCTCATGGCTTTTTAATTATTTTTCCATCTCATTGCCCTTTCTCCTGTACCTCTTTATCTCTTTCTTAATAATTCTCATGGGTTTTTTCTCCTGCTGTTCCTCTGTCTTGTTCCCCAGTGCTGTATTTTTCTTTTCCCCTCTCAGTTTGTCAGGCTCCCTTTCTCTCTTTTTTTTTGTTCCTCTCTGCTGTATTGTCTGTCCCTTCTTTTCTTTCTCCTTCCTGCTCTGCCCTTCTCTGAGTCCCTGTAAACCACCACTGTTTTAACTTTCTCTCTCTGTCCATCTCTCTCTCTCTCATTTCTAATTCCTCCCTTGCTCTGTGGAAGCCCATCAGGACACATTTTCCTCTTACTCTCCAGTACAACTCCCTCTCCCCACCTTTTGATTCCTCTGTCTTTGCCCTGTTGCCTATGACTATTTTTGTTTTATCCATCTCTCTCCTTCTGTGTTGCTCAAGATCCTGTTTTTATTTATTTATTAACTCACTGAATTGTTAGGGTTGGAAAAGACCTTTAAAATTATTATCAGGTCCAAATGTGAGCCTAGCACAGCCGAGTCCTTCTAGTACCTCTATTGCCTGCAGCCCATACCTTCTGACATACTCCTTCTCCATCCCTCTGACTAGTTCCCAGACCCTCTTCCTCCCTCTCCCCTGCCACGCCCTTAATAGCGGATGCCTGAGCATTCATGCATTATTCATATTCGTATTCATTGCACACACACTTGGGTGCACTTCCTCCTCTTTCAAGCTTGACCTTAGGTTTTGCACAGCAGAGTCTCAGGCATAATGAACTTACTTGACAGGTGTAGCAGCAGGACCAGCCCAGGCTAGGTGCCTCCAGAGAGACCTGGAACCAAGTTTTATGCTTTTCTTTTTGATCCTCTTCCCCCATTTTACTAGAGAGGAGCAAGCCAGCAAATGGCTGTGTGGTTCTTTTAACTCCGTACCAGGTTTAATTCCTCTCTTGTTAGCAACGTTCTGCTTTCCATCTCCCTGTCCCACAACTCTTTTCTATGTCCCTCTATCCTTCCTCCTGCTTTTGATTTTTCTTTCTCTGTCTCCTGCTGCATTTGGGCACTGAACCTTGTAGCCAGCTTGCTGCTGGGATTTGTTATGTGCACAAATGAGTAAACTGTTTGTGTCGCCTCTGGATGAGTTTGTAGCCACTGGATGCAGAACCCATGGCTGTGGACAGGTGCAGAGGAGGGGGTGTTGTGCTGTGGGACTGCAGCTGGGGCAGCCCCAGGTGTGGCCAATGAGGCTGAGGGTGGGGCCAACCCTGCTCCATAAAGGGGCTCCAGCTCTAAAGGGGGTTATTTGAGCATGTCTGTCTGTGGGAGCTGACAAGGGGGAACTGGCTGAGGAGAAGATCCAAAAAGGGGGGGAGGAGGGGAGGAGGAGCGGAGCGGGGTGGGGTGGGGTGGGGTGGGGTGGGGTGGGGTGGGGTGGGGTGGGGTGGGGTGGGGCGGGGCGGGGCGGGGCGGGGTGGGGCAGGGGAGTGGTTGTTGTCTTGCAGGTATACAGCTGCCTCTGGGAAAGGATGGCTGGTCCCCACAGTGAGGAAGAATCTCTTGAAGCTGCCTACAAGATAGTCGACTAGCACGTGATGCTAGGAGCTCAGTGCCTCTGTTGACTACATACTGAGCTGCTGTGTAGTGAGGAAGCTTTGTAAATCAGGACAATCAAGACATCAGACCAGGTAAGGGTCTGGCAGGCATCACTATGGAGGAGGAAGGGGCAGAGGTGGAGAGAAGCATCAAGGTGGTGAAGGTCTCTTGCTAGTGTTAGGAGCTGGTAGTGAGTTGCTCTTTCTGCTGCCATGCAGATCTCTACCTGCCTCCTGGCCATTCCTTTTTCTTTTTTTCCCCAACATGGAGAAAGGAGACTGAAGAGGGAGACCTCATCATGTTCTCTGGCTTCCTTATGGGGCGAGGCACTGATTTCTCTTTGGTGACTAGTGACTGAACCTGAGGGAATGTTGTGAAGCTGCAACAGGGGGTGTTTAGGTTGGATATTAGGAAGAGGCTCTTTACTGATAGGACAGTCAGGCATTGGAACAGGCTTTTCAGGGAAGTGGTCACAGCACCCCACTCGACTGAGGTCAATTATCTGGATGATGCACTGATTCAGATGCACTGACTTGGCTGGTCCTGTGTGGAGCAAGGAGTTGGACTTGATGATCCTTATGGGTCCTTTCCAACTCAGGATATTCTATGATCATCTGCTTCTTTCTTGCTCTTTCTGCCAGCCCAAATACCTTTCCAGTTCCCCAAATCTTAAACATTAATTTCTTGCCACATATGTCTGTGCCACTTTGCCTGATAATCAGCCTTTCATTCCAAATATGGGTTTTTAAAAAAAAATTATTTATTTTGTATTGTATTTTTAGGGGGTTGTAAGATGACCCTATACAATTATCTATTGGTCTTTGGTTCTAAGTGTGTGGCATTTTACTGACTTTCCTGACTGTACAGAAGATAGAACCTCACCTTTTATTAACTAACTTTGCTCTGTAATGTTTAAATCCTGAGCATCACTTCTCCTAACAGGCACAATTATGAGATTATCTAGCTGGGGTTAGGATGAGCCTTTTATCTGCCTATAGAGCCTTAGCCTTTCCCAACAAAATAACGGGGACCAAATACGTAGCATGTTCCCAGTTCCCGGTCAGCTCACGGCATTCCTAACAGTTCCCAGAGCACCGTGGGTTTTTTTTCTAGCTCATTTGGAGGTCAGAGCAGGCCCCTCATGGACTATAAGCATTAGCCCTTTATTAAGGCAGACTAGAGAATGTTTTTAGCAAGAATCCTTTTCTCCATTCAGCATTGATTCTCTGATAAACAACTTGGGTCACAAGAGCCACACCTGCTCCTCCAGCTGCTTTTAATCCCTCTGCAGGCAGCATCATCCCCTTTCCCAGGCCACTGTGGGAAGGGCAGTGGGTGGAGCCTAGACTATATAAGACACCTGCCTTGCCTTTGGCAGCTCATTCTACTTTCTGTCTCCTGTCATAGTGTTCTGGTTTTCATTCTGCAGCTGAAGCATTGGAGTTGCTGCTGTTGTCTTGGTTCGTGCATTCAAGGTAAGTGTGGCCAGTGTCTACCTAGTCAAATGTACTTATTTATGAAGCTTGACTTGCATTTAGTGTGTGTATTTTGTGTTGTCTTTGCAAGGGCAACTCAATCCTATCTAGTTAGCTGTTGATCTTTTGCTTCTGGGTGCACAGCATTTTACCGGCGTTCCTGACTTTGCACAAGATGGACTGTTGGGGTTTTATTTCACCAGCTTTGCTCTTTAAACTGTAAGCCGTTAGCACCACTTCTTTTACTAGGTCTGATGATAAGCTTATCCGGCTAGGGCTTGAGTAAGCTGCTTGCTTGCGTATAGGCTTTTAGCATTTCCTAATAAAGTCATGGGTATCAAAGGCAACTCTCTTCCGGGTTGCGGGACAGTTTATGGCTTTTCCTCATTGTTCTCAGAACTGTGATCCTTTTAGAACCAGTGCAGTTTGCAGCAGGTCCTTTGACTATAAGTATTGGGACTGGATTTCTCCTATGGCATGTTACTGGCTTTAGACTTTGGAAGGCGTTGTACGCAATACCTGAAGTGTGGCTCCATTGAGCAGATCCTGTCAGTGAAGGTCTAACTGCTGTTTCTTACATCTTACAGGTGGCACCTGAGGGTCGCCTCCAGTGTGCATCTCCGTTTCTCTCAAGAATGGATTTGGGATCCCTGGACTTTTCAATGCTAAGTCAAGGGAGTAGGAGAAAAGGGCAAGATGGGGAGCGGCAGTGGAGAGGGCGCATAAGGCGACAACAGGAGGAATCTGTCACCGGTCAGTGCAATTCTAGGGCGTGCTGGGCAGTTCCAGGCTGCCTCTGTGTTTATACTTATATGCCACATTTTCATGTCTCCTACTCCTTCTCTTGGTGTAAGCGCTCTTTCTTGCTTGCAGAGGCACAGTGTACCTCTTGAGTACCTAGATACTAAGCTCCAACACCTGCACACACTTGTCACCATAGAGCTAATTGGGCTTTTCTTTCACCACAGAGCAAGCTCGTGCCACAGTTTGTTCTCAGGTGGTGGAAGGTTATGGTCATTCCTCTCTTGTTGTGCTATTGTGTAAATGGTGGTCTGTAGTCAGCATCTAGACAGCGTTCCTAAATAAAAGTGAGAGTTCAGGAATTGTGGGACTATTGGTTGGCATCAGCATGATTCAATAAATAAAATACTGGGTTTTTTTCAGATGGGGGCTGGAGATGATGCATACCCATCTGGCAAGAGAGGACTCAAGCAGAATGATGCAAAAAGACGGGCTAGCCATCTGTGTCAGTGGTCTGGCTATTTCAAGACTGACATACAGGTCTGTTTTGCTCTTCTGAAGCTGTGAAGCAAGGAGGAAAGTGAGATCTTTCCAGGGGAGGCAACTCTGGCCAGGTGAGTTACAATCATAACAGTAACTTTGCATCTCTTGGAGCTGTAGGAAACACAAGCCTCTGTGCTTTGCCCCCATAGGTAGCATTGCTCTACAGCCTCTTCAGTCTGGGAGCCCTTCTCCAACCTTGGAGTCGTGTTGTCTGTAGCAGTCTGTGTACCCTTGTTCTGTGTACATGTTTGACATGGAGCTGCTCTGCCTGGGGCCGTAGAGTTGGGGTGAGTTAGCACAGCAATAAGAGCACAGGGTCAGCATGTAGCTACATCCAGGTGGCCTCATCAAAGGTCATTGGGATCGAGGAGCCATCAGGAGGCTGCCCAGAGAGTCCTTTCCATTGTGATCCTGGGAAACAATTGGAGCTGCCTGGGAGAAGCCCTTTAGCATTGGGAAAAGCAGATGGCAATTTGTGGGGTTGAAGGCTCATCTGCGTAGGAGTCTGAGTCACACCTGCTTTCTTCTGTTCCTGTTTTCTAGTCAGTGTGTAGTTAGACTGTGGATGATGTTTCTGAACAGAAGTGAGAGCTCAGGCAGTGTGTGGCTGTTGTTTGGCACCACGATGAGTCGCTAATAAATATTTGGGTTTTTCAGATGGGGGCTCTCACAATGTGTGCTAATCCAGGGATGGAAGCCTTGAGCAGAGCGCCACAAGATGGTGGGTCTTTGGTTCGAGGTGGTTGGTGGTTCTGCAGGTGCTTCAAGGTTGAGGTGCATCTGTGTGTGTTTTTGAAGGTGCGAAGTGAGGAGGAAAGCCTGGTGCCATCACAGGGGGTGACGGCGGCCAGATGAGTTGTTCTTAGGGGTTGTGAGTAGCGGTTGCTTTGCAGAGCGAGTTAGAGGCATCCCTCTTCTCTGTTTCATAGGCCAGGCACTGGTGTCAGCATGGCTGGTCGTGAACCACCAAGGCCAGGCGAATGGTCTATCGAGGTAAGGAAATGGAAGTTGGTAAAGCATTTTGGGCAGTCTGTGATTTTAGGCGGTCTTTCAGCATGTGGCTTTGGCTTTATCTTTTTGCAGGCAGCATCGGTGGGGTGTGGTCACATCTTGAAGCGCCGTTGTGGGAGCAATGATTTGTCAGAAGCGTAAATTGGCATCTCCCAGGTGGTAGGCACCACAAGCGGTGACAGCTAGCTTGTCTCTTTGAAATGAGTGGGTGACCCAAATGGCCTGTCCTTTTTGAGAGGGGTAGGGGTTAGAGCTCAAGGTCAGCATGTCTGATGCTGACCCATGGCTCTATTTTGGTTTTTTGATTGTCTTTATCATAGAGGCTGAAGAATAACATGGCTACTACAGAAATGTCCCATTTGGCCTACGGAGGGATGCGCTGTGTTCCTTGAGGATGGATGTAGATTCCCAGTGGTCTGAGCACTAAGTGGAGGGCTGGGCGCTGCGGATGGACTGGGAGGAGAAGGGGAGAAGGGTGGGTCAAAGGCAGAGGTAAGATCACTTGCCCATGAAAGCTGATGTAGGGGAAGGGGCTGTCAGTGAGCAGTCCCCTTTGGGCAGGTGGGTTACTTGCCAGCATGACGTTAGGGTGTGCCGGGTAGGACAGGTCAAGCTGATGTCTGTGTGTGTACTTGTGTGATGTCTTCTGTGTCGTAGTCCTTCTCCTGGTGTCAGCATCCTCTTTGCGCTCGGAGGGGTGCAATGTGCCCCTTGGCCACTGTCTCTAGTGGCCATTTGAGAAAATGCCCATACTTGCTCACAGGACGGTGCCCATCGGGCTCTTCTTCGCTTGCTTAGCAAGCTTGTGGTGCGGTTTATCCTCATGTATGAGAAGTTTCCAGTCAGTCTTGTCTTGCAGTACAATCACAAGCTCTGTCAGTAGCTGTGCTCTCCAGCCATTGCTTTTCCTGGATTGAGGCTTTGTCCCAGCAGCCTTCCATCATTAGGTCTCAAAATGGGCTTTTTGCCCCTCTATTACTGCAGTTTGGATGGGAAGTCTTTCCACCGGGCATTTGTTTGGCACAACACATCTTCTCTGGGGTCATCCCCTCATATTCAGTGGTCTTGGCTCTTAAAGCGTGGCTTCTTGTGTGCCTGTTGCTCTAGCTTTGATGGTTGCTTTCTCTTACAGGTGACAGTCATTGCATCTTTTCTGGCACTGCCTTAATGCATTGGGACGGTGCCATCGGGCTTCTTTGACCATAGCAAAGATGATGTTGTCAATGTTCTTATCAGTCGTGGTCTTCTTGAGATTCACGGTCACGTTTGTGTTGTCTGCCTGTGGTCTCTGGGTCAGACCTGCCCTGTGAGGAGGCGTGGTGATATTAGAGCTAGGCACAGCACAGCTTTACATCATGGCAGTAAAATTTTGACCTGGGCAGATATTTTGGCAAAGACTGTAGGGTCTTTCCACATAGGCAGCTTCCACAGAATTATTTCCATTGTGTTTGGCAGGTTCATGAAGTGGTCTTCCAGCCTTCCCTGAGCAGCAGTTTGCCTGACAGTCGAGGAGGTTGACTATCGCACATGTCTTCCATCCTATACGTGAGGCTCAATCTCGGGGGCTTGGTTTGTCTGGATTTTGGGTTATTCAGGTATAGATGACTGACCACTGCCCTCATTGAGGCATCGGTGTTCATCCAGTGTGACTCTAACCACTCCCTTGGCTTGTTCAGTTGTAGAGACAAGCCCCTAGCTGAAGGCCTATGGAAGAGGCAGAGCATCACTTTGCCCCCGCCTTGCCCCGCCCTGCCTCTCCATGACTCTGCCCAAGGTTTTCCACTTACCCAGGACTTCTGGTAGAAGCATGGCAATACAGGTAGCATCTCGAGATGCAAAGTATAACTGTCTAACATTTTGGCTCTTTTGGTACCTAGGTAAAGTACATAGGCTCTAACAGTAGTATTTTTACGGTTCATAAGTAGCCATTTTCCTACCAAGCTTCACTTGATATTTATCTTTTTCTATCTACATGCTAGAAAACTTAAAGCTATTTACATACCAGTACAAGAGATGCAGCTGCAAAAGAATCAGGATCATTGTTTTCAGTGAGAGTCGCTTTCTCCATTCAGCACCCAGCATCCCACAAAGCTAACTCCAGTCAGAAAACCCACTCCAGTTCCTTTGGTGCCTTTATATGTTCTGCAGCCACTGATCAACAACTCAGATCAGAAGAGCAGCACCTGTTCCTCCAGCTGCTTTTAATCCTTCTGCAGGCAACCTTTCCCAGGGGACTGTGGGAAGGGCAGTGGGTGGGGTCAGGGGTACATAAACCACTGGTCTTTGCCTAGGTCGCTCATTCTCCTGCTGGCTTTCTCCAATGTCAGTGCTGTGGCTTCCATTTAGCAGGTGGAGCTTAGTTGTCAGCTTGGCTTTTTGGGAAGATGCATCTGAGGTAAGAGCTTAAGGAGTACTCAATGTTAAGTTGCATGTACATAATAGAATGTGTACTTGTAGATAGGTTTGGTTTTGGGTTTTTTCATTGATTTTGTATTGTATGTTTAGGGGTTTGTAAGATAACACTATACAGTTATCTATTGGACTTTGGTTCTAAGTGTGTGGTATTTTACATATATTCCTGACTGTACTGAAGATAGAACCTCACCTTTTAATACCCAGTTTTTCCTTGTAATGAGTAAATTGTGAGTATCGCTTCTCCTAACAGGCCTGATGATGAGATTAACTGAGGGCAGGCAAGGCAAGTCTTATGTCTGCCTATAGACCTTTAGCCTTTTCCAATACAGCAACAGGGATCAAATAGGTAGTATTTTCCCAGTTCCAGGAGAGCTCATGGCTTTCCTAGCGGTTCCCAGTGGACTTTTTTTCTAGCTCATTTGGAGGTCACAGCAGGCCCCTCATGGACTATAAGCTTTAGACCTATATTTCATGGGTCTGTAGCAGAGCCCAGAGTTCAGTAGAAGACCAAACATAGCACTCGCCTGCAAAACATGAGATACACAACACAAGTGCCATTTCTGTGTGCAAACTGGGGAGGGGGGAGCAAGAGAGATAAATAATGAATGAACTTCAGCCTGGGAGGAAGGGAGGCTTCCTGCAGAGACCTGAGGAATCGGTAAACTGTCGGTCTGCATCCGGGTGACTCGCTCAATGCTCTTTGCAGATGCAGAGGGATGAGCAGAGCGCCCTAAGAAAGCAGGTCAGCATATGTTACATAGATAAGATGCTATTGGTGGCTGTATGACTAGCTTATCCATTCTGGTCTGTAATTTTTTTTCAGAAGTCTCAAACTGCCAAGCAAAGCCAGATGTCAGCACCGGTGGTGACCTCGGCCAGGTGAGCTGAGAGCAGCGGGCAAAAGCAGCAATCACTTTTTCAGGGGTGACTGTATCTGTGAAGTTCTAACCATCTCTTTTTGCTTTACAGGAGCTACCTGAGGCTTGACACAGCAAAGCGTCCCAGTAAGCAGACGTGCAGTAGACATTTTACCCTGTCAAGAAAGGATTTTGGATCTCCAGACTCCTCAAAGCTAAGCAGAAGGAACCAGAGAAAAGGGCAAGAATGGGAGGGGGGTGTGGGACGCTGTGTAAGGCTGCACGGGGAGGAGCGGGTCACTTGTCAGCATAATGCTAGGGTGCGCCGGGCAGGGCAGCTGCAGCCCATGTCTGTCTGTATGCTTGTTGTTTGGTGTGTCTTCTGTGTCTTAGTCCCGCTCTGGATGTCAGCATCCTCTTTGTGCTCAAAGGGGCACAGCGTGCCTCTTGGGCATAGTCTCTAGGGTCTGAAATGCCCACACTCACTCATCAGTGTAGTGCCCACAGGGCTCTTCTTGATTTGCTCGGCAAGGTCACAGCACAGTTTGTCCTTGCATCTTGGAAGTTTCCAGTTGGTCCTCTCTTGCGGCATCATCGCAGGCTCTGGCAAGAGCTCTGCTCTCCGTTCACATATTTTTCACATTCTGAGGTTTTTCCTTGCATCTTTCCATCATTAGGTCTTGAAGGCAGTCTTCTTGCACATCCGTTGTCACAATTTTAACAGTAAGTCCTTCCAACGAGCTGTTCCAGTCCCCTCTCTTCTGGGGTTGCCATAGAGCTTCCTCCTGTCCGCTCTCAGTGGCGTAGTTTGACAGTTGCCTCTGCAGGAGCCCTTCTTGCTGACAGTCTTTGGCCATCTTGGAGTCACATCGTCCACAGGGTTCTGCATTGTGTTGTTCTGTGTGCATGTTTGGCTTGGAGCTGCTCTGCCCAGGACTGTGGAGTTGGGGTGACGTGGCACAGCAGTAAGAGTCCAGGGTTAGTGTGCAGGATTCTGCCCGGGAGGCCTTGGTAAAGGCGGTACCGTCAGCAGGGTGTGTGGACCATCCTTTCCGTCCCGTTCCTGGGAGATGATGGGAGCTGCCTGGGTGGGGCCCTTCAGCGTTGGAAGAAGCAGATGGGATTTTGCTGGGGTGTAAGGCTGTGGGGCTCTGAGGTATGCCGGCTGGGGTTTTTTCTGTTTGTGTCTTAATGGCTGCTTGCAGTTAGACTCCAGATAGTGTTCCCAAATGGAAGTGAGAGGTCTGCAATGGTGCAGTAATGAGTTGGCATCAGGGTGACTTGCTTAATAAACTTTTGTTTTTTTCAGACGGGGCCAGAGGCGATGCATACCGATGCAGTGATGGGCTTCTCATCTGGAAGACCCCAAGGAGGTAGGTCAGCCGGTGGTGTTGGCGCAATGAAATGGTGAGCAGCTCTGTGCCACCTTTAAGATTTGTGTGTGTGGCTGTTTCCCTTTTGAAGGTGCGAAATGAGGAGGAAAGGGGGCCGTTCCAGGCAAGGCAACTCAGGCCAGGCGAGCCATTCCTAGAGGGCCAGTGTTGCTTTATAGGTGAGTGTTATAGGCATCCCTTGTTTGTGAGGGCTGGGCATCCCTTGTTTGTGAGGGCTAGGCCAGGCCTGAGCCTCAGTGCAGCCACCAATAAATGGCATAGGCTAGCTGAGTGAGTATGTTAAAGTAATGGAAGGTGGGAACCAGTTTCTTTTCAGGCCCTGGAGGTGATGGCGGGACATGGCCATGGCACACAGAGGTGGTGGGGCGGGTGTTATCTGTGTTGGTGCCTAATACCATGGCAGGCAGGTGGAGCCCTTGTCTCTCTGTTCTTACATGTGCGGCCTGGCCACCTTGGGAAGTGGAGGAGCAGTGGAGGTGAGCTGGAATAATAGCCAGGTGCTGGGTATGAGGCGATTGTGGGAGCAGTGATTTCTCACCAGGGTAAGAGTAATTCTGCATCTCTTGGGGTGGTAGGTACCACCTGCCATGACCACCAGCATGTCTCTCTTTGGATTGAGTGGGTCACTGGAATGCCACAAACAGGGTGTTCTGGTTAGAACTGACAGTTGTTATCCACAGCATCTATTGTGTCTCGCACCTTACAGCCACTGGCTAAGTTGCAGCTCTGTGTTCTCCACCCTTAGCGAGCATCATCGCGTTGGAGCCTTGCTGCTTTGTCACAAAGCCCTTTGACCAGCTGTCAGCTTGGTAGTGTTGTGTCTTCTGGATTGTATTGTGTAGTAGGGTTCTGTCTTGGGGTGGTGTCTCAGGCCATGTGACTCTGTAACGGGATGGTGTAATCTGTAGCATTGTCATGTTGTGAGATGCAGTGCTGCGTCACCTGGCATCGTATCTCTGTGGTGCTTTGCAATGTATGACTGTCTACTTTGCATTTTGTGCCATCTGGCTTGGTCCCAGGATGGTGTAATCAATAGCACTGTTGTATCATGGGGCTGTAAGTAGCTGTCTGGCTGTGTTTTTGGAATGTCTTGCATTGTATGACACTGTCTTGGGGTGCGCTCTTGGACTGTGCAATGTCTTTGTTAGGTATGGTTTTTGCCAGGCACTAGAGGGCGGTCTGGATTCCTGCAGAAAATTCTGCAGCAAATGTTCCCAGAGTGTAAATTTCAAAGAGCAGCAGGAGGTAGCGTGCTGCAGATAGTGAAGTGACTTCCTAGGCTTTGGCCTTTGAGGTGTAACACTTCAATTTGATGAAGCTGTTTGAAGAGTGAGACTCTGCCAAGCATGGGTGTAGATTTGGGGCTATGGCACATTGTGGTGGCTGGAGGTGGGATGGCTCTGATGTAGGTGCACATCAGTCTGGGTGGGCAGACTGTTGGTGAGTTAGTGTGGCTAACCATGTGTGTGATGCTTTTGTTTCAGGTTTGCTCAAGCCTCATGAATTAAATATTTAAGAATAAAAAAAACCCAGCTGGGGGGAATTTTTTTTTTTTTTCCCCCGGCTGGGTTTTTTTTCCCCCAGTCCCATCTGGTCTGCGAGGTGACTGTTGTTGCCTAAGTTTGGGTGCAGCCGGTGCTTGGGCTGGGGTTTTGGCAGGCAGGGTGATGTTTTTGGAGGCCCCGGGGAACGATGTTCCTGAGGTGTGCTGTGCTGGTTGTGTTCTTTGGGGGTGTAGGGCTTGTGTTGTCTCAGGTAGGGTTTTATGGATTGTCACAACTGTGACTTCTTGCAGCAAGGTCTGTTGTTTATTAAATGGTTACAGAGAGAGATTTGTGGTAGTGTTGGTGGAAGAGTGGGGAGAGATCCTACAGGGATGGCTTCAGGAGGACTGTATTGCAGTATTGCTGGTCCTAATTGGGTTGTGACGTAGGAAGCACGTGTGAAACATTTTGTATCATGTTGTGATTTGTACTGTAATTTTTTCTGTTAGCTTAAGTGTGGGAATAGTTGGCGACAAGGTGTCCTGTAGATCAGAGCTGTTGCATGTGTCTTGAGTGGAAAAAATAAGAGCAAGTTTTAGTTTGAAGCAAACGAAGTCTGTGTAAAAAGAACTAATGAGCCAAGTTTATAAAAATGCTCTGCCCTCATCACTTTACCTGCCCCTGCCCCTGCCGCCCCCTGTTGGCCTGCCCCTGCCCCTGCCGCCCCCTGTTGGCCTGCCCCTGCCCCTGCCGCCCCCTGTTGGCCTGCCCCTGCCCCTGCCGCCCCCTGTTGGCCTGCCCCTGCCCCTGCCGCCCCCTGTTGGCCTGCCCCTGCCCCTGCCGCCCCCTGTTGGCCTGCCCCTGCCCCTGCCGCCCCCTGTTGGCCTGCCCCTGCCCCTGCCGCCCCCTGTTGGCCTGCCCCTGCCCCTGCCGCCCCCTGTTGGCCTGCCCCTGCCCCTGCCGCCCCCTGTTGGCCTGCCCCTGCCCCTGCCGCCCCCTGTTGGCCTGCCCCTGCCCCTGCCGCCCCCTGTTGGCCTGCCCCTGCCCCTGCCGCCCCCTGTTGGCCTGCCCCTGCCCCTGCCGCCCCCTGTTGGCCTGCCCCTGCCCCTGCCGCCCCCTGTTGGCCTGCCCCTGCCCCTCCCCCATCTCTTTGCCCGCCTCTGCCCCCGCCCCCTCTCTCTGCCCGCCTCGTGTCCCGCCTCTCTGCCCGCCTCCGCCGCTGGTCCTCTCTCTTTGCCCGCCTCTGCCCCTACTCCCCTGCCTTTGCCCGCCTCTGCCGCCGCCCCTTTCTTTACGTGCCTCTGTCCCAGCCCCGCCTCGTGTCCCGCCTCTCTGCCCGCCTCGTGTCCCGCCTCTCTGCCCGCCTCCGCCGCTGGTCCTCTCTCTTTGCCCGCCTCTGCCCCTACTCCCCTGCCTTTGCCCGCCTCTGCCACCGCCCCTTTCTTTACGTGCCTCTCTGCCCGCCTCGTGTCCCGCCTCTCTGCCCGCCTCGTGTCCCGCCTCTCTGCCCGCCTCGTGTCCCGCCTCTCTGCCCGCCTCCGCCGCTGGTCCTCTCTCTTTGCCCGCCTCCGCCGCTGGTCCTCTCTCTTTGCCCGCCTCCGCCGCTGGTCCTCTCTCTTTGCCCGCCTCTGCCCCTACTCCCCTGCCTTTGCCCGCCTCTGCCCCTACTCCCCTGCCTTTGCCCGCCTCTGCCACCGCCCCTTTCTTTACGTGCCTCTCTGCCCGCCTCGTGTCCCGCCTCTCTGCCCGCCTCGTGTCCCGCCTCTCTGCCCGCCTCCGCCGCTGGTCCTCTCTCTTTGCCCGCCTCCGCCGCTGGTCCTCTCTCTTTGCCCGCCTCCGCCGCTGGTCCTCTCTCTTTGCCCGCCTCTGCCGCTGGTCCTCTCTCTTTGCCCGCCTCTGCCACCGCCCCTTTCTTTACGTGCCTCTGTCCCCGCCCCGCCTCTCTGCCCGCCTCGTGTCCCGCCTCTCTGCCCGCCTCCGCCGCTGGTCCTCTCTCTTTGCCCGCCTCTGCCCCTACTCCCCTGCCTTTACCCGCCTCTGCCACCGCCCCTTTCTTTACGTGCCTCTGTCCCCGCCCCGCCTCTCTGCCCGCCTCGTGTCCCGCCTCTCTGCCCGCCTCGTGTCCCGCCTCTCTGCCGGCCTCCGCCGCTGGTCCTCTCTCTTTGCCGGCCTCTGCCCCTACTCCCCTGCCTTTGCCCGCCTCTGCCACCGCCCCTTTCTTTACGTGCCTCTGTCCCCGCCCCGTCTCTTTGCCCGCCTCCGCCCCCGTCTCTTTGCCCGCCTCCGCCCCCGTCTCTTTGCCCGCCTCCGCCCCCGTCTCTTTGCCCGACACTGCCCCTACTCCCCTGCCTTTGCCCGCCTCTGCCACCGCCCCTTTCTTTACGTGCCTCTGTCCCCGCCCCGTCTCTTTGCCCGCCTCCGCCCCCGTCTCTTTGCCCGCCTCCGCCCCCGTCTCTTTGCCCGCCTCCGCCCCCGTCTCTTTGCCCGCCTCTGCCCCTGCTCCCCTGCCTTTGCCCTGCTCCCCTGCCTTTGCGCGCCTCCCGCCCCGTCTCTTTGCCCGCCTCTGCCCCTGCTCCCCTGCCTTTGCCCTGCTCCCCTGCCTTTGCGCGCCTCCCGCCCCGTCTCTTTGCCCGCCTCTGCCCCTGCTCCCCTGCCTTTGCCCTGCTCCCCTGCCTTTGCCCTGCTCCCCTGCCTTTGCGCGCCTCCCGCCCCGTCTCTTTCCCCGCCTCTGCCCCTGCTCCCCTGCCTTTGCCCTGCTCCCCTGCCTTTGCGCGCCTCCCGCCCCGTCTCTTTGCCCGCCTCCGCCTCTGCCCCTGCTCCCCTGCCTTTGCCCTGCTCCCCTGCCTTTGCGCGCCTCCCGCCCCGTCTCTTTGCCCGCCTCCGCCTCTGCCCCTGCTCCCCTGCCTTTGCCCGCCTCCCGTCGCCGTCTCTTTGCCCGCCTCCCGCCCCGTCTCTTTGCCCGCCTCTGCCCCTGCTCCCCTGCCTTTGCCCTGCTCCCCTGCCTTTGCCCTGCTCCCCTGCCTTTGCGCGCCTCCCGCCCCGTCTCTTTCCCCGCCTCTGCCCCTGCTCCCCTGCCTTTGCCCTGCTCCCCTGCCTTTGCGCGCCTCCCGCCCCGTCTCTTTGCCCGCCTCCGCCTCTGCCCCTGCTCCCCTGCCTTTGCCCTGCTCCCCTGCCTTTGCGCGCCTCCCGCCCCGTCTCTTTCCCCGCCTCCGCCTCTGCCCCTGCTCCCCTGCCTTTGCCCGCCTCCCGTCGCCGTCTCTTTGCCCGCCTCCCGTCGCCGTCTCTTTGCCCGCCTCCCGTCGCCGTCTCTTTGCCCGCCTCCCGTCGCCGTCTCTTTGCCCGCCTCCCGTCGCCGTCTCTTTGCCCGCCTCCCGTCGCCGTCTCTTTGCCCGCCTCCCGTCGCCGTCTCTTTGCCCGCCTCCCGTCGCCGTCTCTTTGCCCGCCTCCCGTCGCCGTCTCTTTGCCCGCCTCCCGTCGCCGTCTCTTTGCCCGCCTCCCGTCGCCGTCTCTTTGCCCGCCTCCCGTCGCCGTCTCTTTGCCCGCCTCCCGTCGCCGTCTCTTTGCCCGCCTCCCGTCGCCGTCTCTTTGCCCGCCTCCCGTCGCCGTCTCTTTGCCCGCCTCCCGTCGCCGTCTCTTTGCCCGCCTCCCGTCGCCGTCTCTTTGCCCGCCTCCCGTCGCCGTCTCTTTGCCCGCCTCCCGTCGCCGTCTCTTTGCCCGCCTCCCGTCGCCGTCTCTTTGCCCGCCTCCCGTCGCCGTCTCTTTGCCCGCCTCCCGTCGCCGTCTCTTTGCCCGCCTCCCGTCGCCGTCTCTTTGCCCGCCTCCCGTCGCCGTCTCTTTGCCCGCCTCCCGTCGCCGTCTCTTTGCCCGCCTCCCGTCGCCGTCTCTTTGCCCGCCTCCCGTCGCCGTCTCTTTGCCCGCCTCCCGTCGCCGTCTCTTTGCCCGCCTCCCGTCGCCGTCTCTTTGCCCGCCTCCGCCTCTGCCCCTACTCCGCTGCCTTTGCCCGCCTCCCGCCCCGTCTCTTTGCCCGCCTCCGCCTCTGCCCCTACTCCGCTGCCTTTGCCCGCCTCTGCCCCTCCTCCGCTGCCTTTGCCCGCCTCTGCCCCTCCTCCCCTGCCTTTGCCCGCCTCTGCCCCCGGCCCCTCTCTTTACGTGCCTCTCCCGCCGCCCCCCTGCCGTTGCCTGCCTCCGCCCCCCTGCCGTTGCCTGCCTCCGCTCTTTCTCTTCGCCTGCCTCCGCCCCCCTGCCGTTGCCTGCCTCCGCTCTTTCTCTTCGCCTGCCTCCGCCCCCCTGCCGTTGCCTGCCTCCGCCCCCCTGCCGTTGCCTGCCTCTGCTTTGCCCCCCTCTCCATGCCTGCCTCTGCTCTGCCCCCCTCTCTTTGCGTGCCTCTGTGGCCCACTCTTTGCCCGGCTCTGTCACCCCCTCTTTGCCCGCCTCTGCCCCTACTCCCCGTCTCTTTGCCCGCCTCCCGTCCCGTCTCTTTGCCCGCCTCCCGTCCCGTCTCTTTGCCCGCCTCCCGTCCCGTCTCTTTGCCCGCCTCTGCCCCTACTCCCCGTCTCTTTGCCCGCCTCCCGTCCCGTCTCTTTGCCCGCCTCTGCCCCTACTCCCCTGCCTTTGCCCGCCTCACTCGCCCTCTCTTTGCCTGCCTCCACCTCACTCGCCCTCTCTTTGCCCGCCTCTGCCCCTACTCCGCTGCCTTTGCCCGCCTCCCGTCCCGTCTCTTTGCCCGCCTCCCGTCCCGTCTCTTTGCCCGCCTCTGCCCCTACTCCCTTGCCTTTGCCCGCCTCACTCGCCCTCTCTTTGCCTGCCTCCGCCTCACTCGCCCTCTCTTTGCCCGCCTCTGCCCCTACTCCCCTGCCTTTCCCCGCCTCACTCGCCCTCTCTTCGCCCGTCTCTTTGCCCGCCTCCCGTCCCGTCTCTTTGCCCGGCTCCGCCTCACTCGCCCTCTCTTTGCCCGCCTCCGGTCCCGTCTCTTTGCCCGCCTCCGCCTCACTCGCCCTCTCTTTGCCCGCCTCCCTCCCGTCTCTTTGCCCGCCTCCCTCCCGTCTCTTTGCCCGCCTCCCTCCCGTCTCTTTGCCCGCCTCCCTCCCGTCTCTTTGCCCGCCTCCCTCCCGTCTCTTTGCCCGCCTCCCTCCCGTCTCTTTGCCCGCCTCCCGTCCCGTCTCTTGCCCGCCTCCGCCGCTGCTCCTCTGCCTGCTTCTGCCCCTATTCCCCTGCCTTTGCCTGCCTCTATCCTCGCCCCGTCTCTTGGCCTGCCTCCGGTCCCGTCTCTTGGCCTGCCTCTGCCCCTGGCCCTGTCTCTTGGCCTGCCTCTGCCTCTTCCCCTTTACATTGTCTGCCCAAGCCCCCTCTCCTTGCCTGCCCCTGCCCCTACCACCTCTCTTTCCCTGCCCGTGCCTCTGCCCCCTCTCTTTGCCTGCTTCTGCCCCTAGTCCCCTGCCTTTGCCTGCCTCTGCCCCTACTCCCCTCCCCTTGCCTGCATCTGCCACTGGTCCTGTCCCTTAGCCTGCCTCTGCCTCCGCCCCCTCTCGTTTCCTGCCTCCGCCCCCTCTCGTTTCCTGCCTCCGCCCCCTCTCGTTTCCTGCCTCCGCCCCCTCTCGTTTCCTGCCTCCGCCCCCTCTCGTTTCCTGCCTCCGCCCCCTCCCTTTGCCTCCCTCTGCTTCTGAACACCCTCTCGTTGCTTGCCTCTGCTCTGCCTCCCTGCCGTTGCCCGCCTCCGCCCCCGTCTCTTTGCCCGCCTCCGCCCCCGTCTCTTTGCCCGCCTCCGCCGCTGGTCCTCTCTATTTGCCTGCCCCTGCCCCCTCCCGTTGCCCGCCTCCGCCCCCTCCCGTTGCCCGCCTCCGCCCCCTCCCTTTGCCTCCCTCTGCTTCTGACCACCCTCTCGTTGCTTGGCTCTGCTCTGCACCCCTCTCTTTGCGTGCCTCTGTCGCTCTCTCTTTGCCTGCCCCTGACTCCTCTCTTTACTTGCCCCTGCCCCTGCCCCCTCTCTTTGCCTCATGTGCCCCTGCCCCCTGCCGTTGCCTGCCTCCGCCCCCTGCCGTTGCCTGCCTCCGCCCTATCTCTTTGCCCGCCTCCGCCGCTGGTCCCCTCTCTTTGCCCGCCTCCGCCGCTGGTCCCTTCTCTTTGCCCGCCTCCGCCGCTGGTCCCCTCTCTTTGCCTGGCTCTGTCGCCCCCTCTTTGCCTGCCTCTGCCCCTGCCTCCACTCTTTGCCTGCCCCTGCCTCCACTCTTTGGCTTCCCCTGCCCCTAACCCTTCTCTCTGGCTGCCTCTTCCCCAGCTCCCTCCATTTGGTTGCCTCTGCGGCCCTCTCTTTGACTGTCTCCGCCAGCCTCTCTTTTCATGCCTCTGCCCTCATCACATTGCCTGTCTCTGCCTCTCTTACTCTCTCTTTGCCTGTCCCTGCCCCCTCTCTTGGCCTGCCTCTGCCCCTGGCCCCGTCTCTTTGCCCGCCTCTGCCCCTGGCCCCGTCTCTTTGCCCGCCTCTGCCCCTGACCCCTCTCTTTGCCCGCCTCTGCTCCCGCCCCGTCCCTTTGCCCGCCTCCGCCCCCGTCCCTTTGCCCGCCTCCGCCCCCGTCCCTTTGCCCGCCTCCGCCCCTCCTCCCCTGCCTTTGCCCGCCTCTGCCCCCGGCCCCTCTCTTTACGTGCCTCTCCCACCGCCCCCTGCCGTTGCCTGCCTCCGCCCCCTGCCGTTGCCTGCCTCCGCCCCCTGCCGTTGCCCGCCTCTGACCCGTCTCTTGGTCCGCCTCCGCCCCTTCTCTTTCCCTGCCTCCGGTTGCGTCTCTTGGCCTGTCTCCTGTCGTGTCTCTTGGCCTCCCTCCGGTCCAGTCTCTTGCATCCTCCGGTCCCGTCTCTTTGCTCGCCTCCGGTCCCGTCTCTTTGCCTGCCTCCGTTCCCGTCTCTTTGCCTGCCTCTGCCGCTGGTCCTCTCTCTTTGCCTGCTTCTGCCCCTACTCCCCTGCCTTTGCCTGCCTCTGCCCCCGCCCATTTCTTTTTGTGCCTTTGTCCACGCTCCGTCTCTTTGCCTGACTCCGGTCCCGTCTCTTTGCCCGCCTTCGCCCCCTCTCTGTGCCTGCCTCCGCCGTTGGTCCGCTGCCTTTGCATGCCTCTGCCCCTCCTCCCCTGCATTTGCCTGCCTCTGCTCCCGTCCCCTCTCTTTATGTGCTTCTCCCGCCGCCTCTTCCCGTTGCCCGCCTCCGCCCCCCCCGCTTTGCCCGCCTCCGCCCCCCCCGCTTTGCCCGCCTCCGCCCCCCCCGCTTTGCCCGCCTCCGCCCCCCCCGCTTTGCCCGCCTCCGCCCCCCCCGCTTTGCCCGCCTCCGCCCCCCCCGCTTTGCCCGCCTCCGCCCCCCCCGCTTTGCCCGCCTCCGCCCCCCCCGCTTTGCCCGCCTCCGCCCCCTCTCGTTGCCCGCCTCCGCCCCCTCTCGTTGCCCGCCTCCGCCCCCTCTCGTTGCCCGCCTCCGCCCCCTCTCGTTGCCCGCCGCCGCCCCCTCTCGTTGCCCGCCGCCGCCCCCTCTCGTTGCCCGCCGCCGCCCCCTCTCGTTGCCTGCCTCCGCCACCGCCCCCTACTTTTGCCTGTCTCTGGTCCTGTCTCTTGCTCCGCCTCCGCCCCTTCTCTTTGCCTGCCCCTGCCTCCACTCTTTGCCTGCCCCTGCCGCTAACCCTTCTCTCTGGCTACCTCTGCCGCAGCTCCCTCCATTTGGCTGCCTCTGCAGCCCTCTCTTTGACTGTCTCCGCCAACCTCTCTTTTCATGCCTCTGCCCTCATCACATTGCCTGTCTCTGCCTCTCTTACTCTCTCTTTGCCTGTCCCTGTCCCCTCTCTTTGCCCGCCTCTGCCCCTGCCCCCTCATCTGTTTGCCCGCCTCTGCTCCCGCCCCCTCTCTTTGCCCGCCTCTGCTCCCGCCCCGTCCCTTTGCCCGCCTCCGCCCCCGTCCCTTTGCCCGCCTCCGCCCCCGTCCCTTTGCCCGCCTCCGCCCCCGTCCCTTTGCCCGCCTCCGCCCCCGTCCCTTTGCCCGCCTCCGCCCCCGTCCCTTTGCCCGCCTCTGCCCCTCCTCCCCTGCCTTTGCCCGACTCTGCCCCTCCTCCCCTGCCTTTGCCCGACTCTGCCCCTCCTCCCCTGCCTTTGCCCGACTCTGCCCCTCCTCCCCTGCCTTTGCCTGACTCTGCCCCTCCTCCCCTGCCTTTGCCTGACTCTGCCCCTCCTCCCCTGCCTTTGCCTGACTCTGCCCCTCCTCCCCTGCCTTTGCCTGACTCTGCCCCCGGCCCCTCTCTTTACGTGCCTCTCCCACCGCCCCCTGCCGTTGCCTGCCTCCGCCCCCTCTCGTTGCCTGCTTCCGCCGCGCTCTCCTTGTCTGACTCCGACCCCTCTCGATGCCTGCCTCCGCCCCCTTCCTTTACCTACTTCCGCCTTCGCCCTCTCCCTTTGCCTCCCTCTGCTTCTGACCACCCTCTCGTTGCTTGCCTCTTCTCTGCCCCCCTCTCTTTGCGTGCCTCTGTCGCTCTCTCCTTGCCTGCCTCTGCCCCCTCTCTTTGCCTGCCTCTGCCCCTGGCGCTCTCTTTGCCTGCCCCTGTCCCTGCCCCGTCTCTTTGCCTGCCTCTGCCCCTGCCCCTCTCGTTGCCTGCCTCTGCCCCTGCCACCTCATGTTGCCTGCCTCTGCCCCTGCCCCCTCTCGTTGCCTGCCTCTGCCCCTGCCCCCTCTCGTTGCCTGCCTCTGCCCCTGCCCCCTCTCGTTGCCTGCCTCTGTTCCCGCCCCCGTCTCTTTGCCCGCCTCCGCCCCGTCTCTTTGCCCGCCTCTGCCCCTCCTCCCCTGCCTTTGCCCGCCTCTGCCCCTCCGCCCCGTCTCTTTGCCCGCCTCTGCCCCTCCTCCCCTGCCTTTGCCCGCCTCTGCCCCTCCTCCCCTGCCTTTGCCCGCCTCTGCCCCTGCTCCCCTGCCTTTGCCCGCCTCTGCCCCTGCTCCCCTGCCTTTGCCCGCCTCTGCCCCTCCTCCCCTGCCTTTGCCCGCCTCTGCCCCTCCTCCCCTGCCTTTGCCCGCCTCTGCCCCTCCTCCCCTGCCTTTGCCCGCCTCTGCCCCTCCTCCCCTGCCTTTGCCCGCCTCCGCCCACCCCGCTTTGCCCGCCTCCGCCCACCCCGCTTTGCCTGCCTCCGCCCCCTCTCGTTGCCTGCCTCCGCCCCCTCTCGTTGCCTTACTCCGGTCCCGTGTCTTTGACCGCCTCTGACCCGTCTCTTTGACCGCCTCTGACCCGTCTCTTGGTCCGCCTCCGCTCCTACTCTTTGCCTGCCTCCGGTTGCATCTCTTGGCCTGTCTCCTGTCGCGTCTCTTGGCCTCCCTCCAGTCCCATCTCTTACATTCTCCAGACCCGTCTCTTTCCCTGCATCCGGTGCCGTCTCTTTGCCCGCCTCCGACCTTTCTCTTTGCCTGCCTCCGTTCCCATCTCTTTGCCTGCCTCTGCCACTGGTCCTCTCTCTTTGCCTGCTTCTGCCCCTACTCCCCTGCATTTGCCTGCCTCTGCCCCCGCCTCCTTTCTTTACGTGCCTTTGCCCCCGCTCCGTCTGTTTGCCTGCCTCCTGTCCCGTCTCTTTACTTGCCTCCGCCCCGTCTCTTTGCCTGCCTACGGTCTCGTCTCTGTGCCTGCCTCCGCCCCGTCTCTTTGCCCTCCTCCGGTCCCGTCGCATTCCCCGCCTTCGCCCCCACTCTGTGCCTGCCTCCGCCGTTGGTCCCGTGCCTTTGCCTGCCTCTGCTCCCGTTCCCTCTCTTTACGTGACTCTGCCGCCACCCCATCCCGTTCCCTACCTCCGCCCCTCCCCGTTGCCTGCCTTTGCCCCCTCCCCGTTGCCTGCCTTTGCCCCCTCCCCGTTGCCTGCCTTTGCCCCCTCCCCGTTGCCTGCCTTTGCCCCCTCCCCGTTGCCTGCCCCCGCCCCCTCCCCGTTGCCTGCCCCCGCCCCCTCCCCGTTGCCTGCCCCCGCCCCCTCCCCGTTGCCTGCCCCCGCCCCCTCCCCGTTGCCTGCCCCCGCCCCCTCCCCGTTGCCTGCCCCCGCCCCCTCCCGTTGCCTGCCCCCGCCCCCTCCCGTTGCCTGCCCCCGCCCCCTCCCGTTGCCTGCCCCCGCCCCCTCCCGTTGCCTGCCCCCGCCCCCTCCCGTTGCCCGCCCCCGCCCCCTCCCGTTGCCCGCCTCCGGTCCCGTCTCTTTGCCCGCCGCTGACCAGTCTCTTTGCCTACCTCTGGTCCCGTCTCTTGGTCCGCCTCCGCCCCTTCTCTTTGCGTGCCTCCGGTTGCGCCTCTTTGCCCGCCTCTGCCCAGTCTCTTTGCCCGCCTCTGGTCCGGTCTTTTGGCCTTCCTCTGGTCCCGTCTCTTGGCCTGCCTCTGCCCCTGGCCCCGTCTCTTGGCCTGCCTCTGCCCCTGGCCCCGTCTCTTGGCCTGTCTCTGCCCCTGGCCCCTTCTATTTGCCTGTCTCTGCCTCTTCCCCTTCACATTGCCTGCCCCCACTCTTTGTCTGCCCAAGCCCCCTCTCTTTGCCTGCCTCTGCCCCTACTCCGCTGCCTTTGCTTGCCTCTGCCCCTACTCCCCTCCCCTTGCCTGCCTCTGCCACTGGCCCTCTCCCTGAGCCTGCCTCTGCCCCCGCCCCGTCTCTTTGCCTGTCTCCGGTCCAATCTCTTTGCCTGCTTCCTCCCCCTCCTGTTGCCTGCCTCCACTGCCTCCCGTTGCCTGCCTCCGCCCCCTCTCGTTTCCTGCCTCCGCATCCGCCCCCTCCCTTTGCCTGCCTCTGCTCTGCCCCCCTCCCGTTGCCTGCCTCCGCCGCCCTCCCGTTGCCTGCCTCCGCCCCCTCCCGTTGCCTGCCTCCGCCCCCTCCCGTTGCCTGCCTCCGCCCCCTCCCGTTGCCTGCCTCCGCCCCCTCCCGTTGCCTGCCTCCGCCCCCTCTCGTTGCCTGCCTCCGCCCCCTCTCGTTGCCTGCCTCCGCCCCCTCTCGTTGCCTGCCTCCGCCCCCTCTCGTTGCCTGCCTCCGCCCCCTCTCGTTGCCTGCCTCCGCCCCCTCTCGTTGCCTGCCTCCGCCCCCTCTCGTTGCCTGCCTCCGCCCCCTCTCGTTGCCTGCCTCCGCCCCCTCTCGTTGCCTGCCTCCGCCCCCTCTCGTTGCCTGCCTCTGCTTCTGACCACCCTCTCGTTGCTTGCCTCTGCTCTGACCCCTCTCGTTGCCTGCCTCAGCCGCCCTCTCGTTGCCTGCCTCTGCCCCATCTCTTCGCCTGCCTACGCCCCCTCCTGTTGCCTGCCTACACTGCCTCCCGTTGCCTGCCTCCGCCGCCTCTCGTTTCCTGCCTTCACCCCCTTCCTTTCCCTGCCTCCGCCTCCGCCCCCTCCCTTTGCTTCCCTCTGCTTCTGACCACCCTCTCGTTGCTTGCCTCTGCTCTGCCCCCCTCCCGTTGCCAGCCCCCGCCCCCTCCCGTTGCCGGCCCCCGCCCCCTCCCGTTGCCGGCCCCCGCCGCCCTCCCGTTGCCGGCCCCCGCCGCCCTCCCGTTGCCGGCCCCCGCCGCCCTCCCGTTGCCGGCCCCCGCCGCCCTCCCGTTGCCGGCCCCCGCCGCCCTCCCGTTGCCGGCCTCCGCCGCCCTCCCGTTGCCGGCCTCTGTCCCCTGTCTTCGCCGGCCTCCGCCCCCTCCCGTTGCCTTCCTCCGCCCCTGCCCCCTCTCTTTGCCTGCCCCTGCCCCCTCTCCATGCCTGCCCCTACCCGTGCCCCGTCTCTTTGCCTGCATCTGCCCCTTCCCCCTCTCGTTGCCTGCATCTGCCCCTTCCCCCTCTCGTTGCCTGCCTCTGTCTCTGCCACCTGAGGTTTCCTGCCTCTGCCCCTGCCCCCTGCCGTTGCCTGCCGCCGCCCCCTGCCGTTGCCTGCCGCCGCCCCCTGCCGTTGCCTGCCGCCGCCCCCTGCCGTTGCCTGCCGCCGCCCCCTGCCGTTGCCTGCCGCCGCCCCCTGCCGTTGCCTGCCGCCGCCGTATCTCTTTGCCCGCCTCTGCCGCTGGTCCCCTCTCTGCCCACCTCCGCCGCTGGTCCCCTCTTTTTGCCTGCCTCTGCCCCTATTCCCCTGACTTTGCCTGCCTCCGCCGCTGGTCCCCTCTCTTTGCCTGCCTCCGCCGCTGGTCCCCTCTCTTTGCCTGCCTCCGCCGCTGGTCCCCTCTCTTTGCCTGCCTCCGCCGCTGGTCCCCTCTCTTTGCCTGCCTCCGCCGCAGGTCCCCTCTCTTTGCCTGCCTCCGCCGCTGGTCCCCTCTCTTTGCCTGCCTCTGTCGCCCTCTCTTTGCCTGCCTCTGCCTCTGTCGCCCTCTCATTGCCTGCCTCTGCCTCTGTCGCCCGCCTCTGCCCCTGCCCCCTCTCTTTGCCTGCCTCTGCTCCTGCCCCGTCTCTTTGCCTGCCTCTGCCCCTCCTCCCCTGCCTTTGCCTGCCTCTGCCCCTCCTCCCCTGCCTTTGCCTGCCTCTGCCCCTCCTCCCCTGCCTTTGCCTGCCTCTGCCCCCGGCCCCTCTCTTCACGTGCCTCTCCCGCCGCCCCTTCCCGTTGCCTGCCTCCGCCCACCCCGCTTTGCCTGCCCCCGCCCCCTCTCGTTTCCTGCCTCCGCCCCCTCTCGTTTCCTGCCTCCGCCCCCTCTCGTTTCCTGCCTCCGCCCCCTCTCGTTTCCTGCCTCCGCCCCCTCTCGTTTCCTGCCTCCGCCCCCTCTCGTTTCCTGCCTCCGCCCCCTTCTCGTTGCCTGCCTCCGCCCCCTTCCCGTTGCCTGCCTCCGCCCCCTTCCCGTTGCCTGCCTCCGCCCCCTTCCCTTTGCCTGCCTCCGCCCTTTCCCTTTGCCTGCCTCCGCCCCCTTCCCTTTGCCTGCCTTTGCCCCCTCCCGTTGCCTGCCTCCGCCCCGTCTCGTTGCCCGCCGCAGCCCCTTCTCCCTGCCTGCCTCCGACCCCTCTCGTTGCCTGCCTCCGCCCCCTCCTGTTGCCTGCCGCCGCCCCCTCTCGTTGCCTGCCGCCGCCTCCGCCCCCTCCTTTTGCCTACCTCCGATCCCGTCTCTTTGCCCGCCGCTGACCAGTCTCTTTGCCTGCCTCTGGTCCCTTCTCTTGGCCTGCCTCCGCCCCTTCTCTTGGCCTGCCTCCGGTCCCGTCTCTTGGCCTGCCTCCGGTCCCGTCTCTTGGCATCCTCCGGACCCGTCTCTTTGCCTGCCTCCGGTTGCGTCTCTTTGCGCGCCTCTAACCTGTCTCTTTGCCTGCCTCCGTTCCCATCTCTTGGCCTGCCTCTGCCGCTCGTCCTCTCTCTTGGCCTGCCTCCGCGCCATCTCTTGGCCTGCCTCCGCGCCATCTCTTGGCCTGCCTCCGGTCCGGTCTCTTGGCCTGCCTCCGGTCCCGTCTCTTGGCCTGCCTCTGCCCCTGGCCCCATCTCTTGGCCTGCCTCTGCTTCTTCCCCTTCACATTGCCTGCCCCTGCCCCCACTCTTTGTCTGCCCAAGCCCCCTCTCCTTGCCTGCCCCTACCCCTACCACCTCTCTTTCCCTGCCCGTGCCTCTGCCCCCTCTCGTTGCCTGCCTCCGCCCCCTCTCGTTGCCTGCCTCCGCCCCCTCTCGTTGCCTGCCTCCGCCCCCTCTCGTTGCCTGCCTCCGCCCCCTCTCGTTGCCTGCCTCCGCCCCCTCTCGTTGCCTGCCTCCGCCCCCTCTCGTTGCCTGCCTCCGCCCCCTCTCGTTGCCTGCCTCCGCCCCCTCTCGTTGCCTGCCTCCGCCCCCTCTCTTCGCCTGCCTCCGCCCCCTCTCTTCGCCTGCCTCCACTGCCTTCCGTTGCCTGCCTCCGCCCCCTTCCTTTGCCTGCCTCCGCCTCTGCCCCCTCCCTTTGCCTCCCTCTGCTTCTGACCACCCTCTCGTTGCTTGCCGCTGCTCTGCCCCCCTCTTTGCCTGCCTCTGTCACCCTCTCTTTGCGTGCCTCTGTCGCCCGCTCCTTGCCTGCCTCTGTCACCCTCTCTTTGCGTGCCTCTGTCGCCCGCTCCTTGCCTGCCTCTGTCACCCTCTCTTTGCGTGCCTCTGTCACTCTCTCTTTGCCTGCCTCTGTCACCCTCTCTTTGCCTGCCTCTCTTGCCCTCTCCTTGCCTGCCTCAGTCACCCTCTCATTGCCTGCCTCTGCCCCCTCTCTTTGCCTGCCTCTGACCCTGACCCATTACATTGCCTGCCTCTGCTCCTGACCCTTCCCGTTGCCTGCCCCTGCCGCCCTCTCGTTGCCTGCCTCTGCTGCCCTCTCGTTCACTGCCTACGCCCCCTCACGTGGCCCGCCGCCGCACCCTCCCGTTCCCCGCCGCCGCCCACCCCTTTGCCCGCCACCGCCCACCCCTTTGACTGCCGCCGCCGCCCCCCCCCGTTGCCCGCCGCCGCCGCCCCCCCCGTTGCCCGCCGCGGCCCACCACCCCGTTGCCTGCCGCAGCCCACCCCCCCCGTTACCCGCCACAGCCCACCCCCCCGTTGCCTGCGGCCGACCACCCCGTTGCCCGCCGCAGCTAACCCCCTCCCCTTGCCTGCCGCCGCCATCCCCGCTTTGCCCGCCGCCGCCCGCCCCTTTGCCCGCCGCCACACACCCCCCCTTTGCCCGCCGCAGCCCACCCCCCCGCGGCCCGCCGCCGCCCACCCCCGTTGCCCACCGCCGCCCACCCCCCCCGTTGCCCGCCGCAGCCCACCATCCCGTTGCCTGCCGCCGACCCCCCCGTTGCCCACCACAGCTCACCCCCTCCCATTGCCCGCCGCAGCCCACCCCCCCGTTGCCCGCCGCCGACATCCCCCCCCGTTGCACGCCGCCGCCCCCCACTTTACCCGCCGACGCCCCCCCACTTTCCCCGCGACGACCACCCCCCTTTCCCCGCGGCCGCCACCCCCATATGCCCGCCGCCGCCCACCCCCTCGTTGCCCGTCGCAGCCCACCCCCCCTTTGACCGCCACCGCCCCCCCCTTTGCCAGCCGTCGCCCACCCCACCGTTGCCCGCCGTCGCCCACCCCCCCGTTGCCCGCCGTAGCCCACCCCCCCCGTTTCCCGCCGCAGCCCACCCCCCCGTTGCCCGCTGCCGCCCACCCCCCGTTTCCCGCCGCCGCCACCCCCCTTTCTATGCCGCCGCCATTCCCGCTTTGCCTGCCGCCGCCGCCCCCCCCTTTGCCCGCCGCCGCCAACCCC
Source organism: Gallinula chloropus (assembly GCF_964237585.1). Classification (NCBI taxonomy): domain Eukaryota; kingdom Metazoa; phylum Chordata; class Aves; order Gruiformes; family Rallidae; genus Gallinula; species Gallinula chloropus. The sequence goes on along the minus strand of NC_140089.1, from coordinate 13,590 downwards.
CTCCCGTTGCCTGCCGCCGACGACCCCCCCGTTGCCTGCCGCCCATCCCCGTTGCCCGCCGCCGCCAACCCCCTCCCGTTGCCTGCCGCCGCCGACCCCCCCGTTGCCTGCCGCCCATCCCCGTTGCCCGCCGCCGCCCCCCCTTTGCCCGCCGCCCCCCCTCCCCCGTTGCCCGCCGCCGCCCACCACCCCGTTGCCCGCCGCTGCCCACCACCCCGTTGCCCGCCGCAGCTCACCCCCCCCCGTTGACCGCCGCAGCTCACCCCCTCCCGTTGCCTGCCGCCGCCACCCCCTTTGCCTGCCGCCGCCATCCCCGCTTTGCTTGCCGCCGCCGCCTCCCCCTTTACCCGCCGCCGCTCACACCCCCGTTGCCCGCCGCCGCCGCCCCCCCCGTTGCCCGCCGCCACCCACCACCCCGTTGCCCTCCGAAGCCCACCCCCCCGTTTACCGCCGTAGCCCACCCCCCCCGTTGCCCGCCGCAGCCCACCCCCCCGTTGCCTGCTGCACACCCCCCCGTGGCCCGCCGCAGCCCACCCCCTCCCGTTGTCTGCCGCCGCCAACCCCCTTTGCCCGCCGCCGCCGCCCCCCCGTTGCCCGCCGCCGCCCACACCCACTTTTCCCGCCGCCGCCGCCCCCCCGGTTTCCCGCCGCCGCCAACCTCCCCGTTGCCCGCCGCAACCCACCCCCCCTTTACCCGCCACCGCCCCCCCCTTACCCCGCGGCCGCACACCCCCCCTTTGCCCGCCGCCGCCAACCCCATCCCGTTGCCTGCCGCCGCCACCCCCCGTTGCCCGCTATCGCCCCCCCCTTTCCCTGCGCCCGCCCACCCCCCAGTTGCCCGCCGCCGCCCCCCCCGTTGCCCGCCGCAGCCCACCCCACATTTGACCGCCGCCACCGCCCCCCCATTTGCACGCCGCCGCCCCCCACTTTACCCGCCGACGCCCCCCCCCTTTCCCCGCGACCACCACCCCCCTTTCCCCGCGGCCGCCACCCCCATATGCCCGCCGCCGCCCACCCCCTCGTTACCCGTCGCAGCCCACCCCCCTCGTTGCCCGCCACCGCCCCCCCAGTTGCCCGCGGCCGCCCACCCCCCCGTTGCCCGCCGCAGCCCCCCCGTTGCCCGCCGCAGCCCACCCGCCCCCCGTTGCCCGCCGCCGCCCACCCCCCTGTTGCCCGCCGCCGTCCCCCCAGTTGCCCGTGGCCGCCCACCCCCCCGTTGCCCGCCGCAGCCCACCCCCCCCTTTGCCCGCCGCCGCCCCCCCCCCCCGTTGCCCGCAGCCGCCCACCCCCCCGTTGCCCGCCGCCGCCCACCCCCCCCGTTGCCCGCCGCAGCCCACCCGCCCCCCGTTGCCCACCGCCGCCCACCCCCCTGTTGCCCGCCACACCCCCCCTTTCCCCGCGGCCGCCCCTCCCCCGTTGCCCGCAGCCGCCCCCCACTTTCCCCGCGGCCGCCACCCCCCTTTGCCCGCTGCCGCCCACCCCCCCGTTACCCGCCGCCGCCCCCCACTTTCCCCGCGACCGCCACCCCTCTTTGCCCGCCGCCCCCCCCTTTGCCCCCCGCCGACCCCCCGCTTTACCCGCCGCCGCCCCCCCCCCGTGGCCCGCCGGCGCCCACAACCCCCTTGCCCGTCGCAGTCCACCCCCTCGTTGACCGCCGCCGCCCCCCCCTTTGCCCGCCGCCGCCCCCCCCCCGTTGCCTGCCGCAGCCCACCCCCCCGTTGCCCGCCGTAGCCCACCCCCCAGTTGCCCCCCGCCGCCCACCCCTCCGTTGCCCGCCGCAGCCCACTCCCCCCGTTGCCCGCCGCCGCCCCCCCCTTTGCCCGCCTCCGACGCTGGTCCTCTCTCTTTGCCTACCTATGCCTCTACTCCCCTCCCTTTGCCCGCCTCTGCATCTACTCCTCTTCCTTTGCCCGCCTCTGCCCCCGCCCCCTTTCTTACGTGCCTCTGTCCCCGCCCCGTCTCTTTGCCCGCCTCCGGTCCCGTCTCTTTGCCCGCCGCCGCCACCCCACATTGCCTGCCGCCGCCCACCCCCTCCCGTTGCCTGCCGCCGCCCCCTCTCGTCGCCTGCCGCCGCCCACCCCCCCGTTACCTGCCCCCGACCCCTGCCGTTGCCTGCCTCCGCCCCCTGCCGTTCCGTGCCTCCGCCCCCTGCCGTTGCCCGCCTCCGCCCTATCTCTTTGCCCGCCTCCGCCCTATCTCTTTGCCCGCCTCCGCCGCTGGTCCCCTCTCTTTGCCCGCCTCCGCCGCTAGTCCCCTCTCTTTGCCTGCCTCTGCCGCTGGTCCCCTCTCTTTGCCTGCCTAGGCCCCCGTCTCTTTGCCCGCCTTCGCCCCCGTCTCTTTGCCCGCCTCTGCCCCTACTCCCCTGCCTTTGCCTGCCTCTGCCCCTACTCCCCTGCCTTTGCCTGCCTCTGCGCCTACTCCCCTGCCTTTGCCTGCCTCTGCGCCTACTCCCCTGCCTTTGCCTGCCTCTGCCCCTCCTCCCCTGCATTTGCCTGCCTCCGCCCCGTCTCTTGGCCTGCCTCCGGTCCCGTCTCTTGGCCTGCCTCTGCCCCTGGCCCCTTCTCTTTGCCGGCCTCTGCCTCTTCCCCTTCACATTGCCTGCCCCTGCCCCCACTCTTTGTCTGCCCAAGCCCCCTCTCCTTGCCTGCCCCTGCCCCTACCACCTCTCTTTCCCTGCCCGTGCCTCTGCCCCCTCTCTTTGCCTGCCTTCGCCGCCTCTCTTTGCCTGCCTCTGCCCCTACTCCCCTCCTGTTGCCTGCCTCCACTGCCTCCCGTTGCCTGCCTCCGCCCCCTCTCGATGCCTGCCTTCACCCCCTTCCTTTGCCTGCCTCCGCCTCCGCCCCCTCCCTTTGCCTCCCTCTGCTTCTGACCACCCTCTCGTTGCTTGCCTCTGCTCTGCCCCCCTCTCGTTGCCTGCCTCAGCCGACCTCACGTCGCCGGCCTCTGGCCCCTCTCTTCGCCTGCCTCCGCCCCCTCCCGTTGCGTGCCTCCGCCCGCTCCCGTTGCCTGCCTCCGCCCCCTCCCGTTGCCTGCCTCCGCCCCCTCCCGTTGCCTGCCTCCGCCCCCTCCCGTTGCCTGCCTCCGCCGCCCTCTCGTTGCCTGCCTCCGCCCTTTCTCTTTGCCTGCCTCCGGTCCGTCTCTTTGGCCGCCTCCGGTCCCGTCTCTTTGGCCGCCTCCGGTCCCGTCTCTTTGGCCGCCTTCTCCCCTCTCTGTGCCTGCCTCCTCCGTTGGTCCCCTGCATTTGTCTGCCTCTCCTCCCCTGCCTTTCCCTGCCTCTGCTCCCGTCCCATCTCTTTATGTGCCTCTCCCGTCGCCCCCTCCCGTTGCCTCTCACCGCCCCTTCCTGTTGCCTGCCTCCGCCCCCCCCGCCTTGCCTGCCTCCGCCCCCCCTGCCTTGCCTGCCTCCGCCCACCCCGCTTTGCCTGCCCCCGCCTTCTCCCGTTGCCTGCCTCCGCCCCCTTCCCGTTGCCTGCCTCCGCCCCCTTCCCGTTGCCTGCCTCCGCCCCCTTCCCGTTGCCTGCCTCCGCCCCCTTCCCGTTGCCTGCCTCCGCCCCCTTCCCTTTGCCTGCCTCCGCCCCCTTCCCTTTGCCTGCCTCCGCCCCCTTCCGTTGCCTGCCTTTGCCCCCTCCCGTTGCCTGCCTTTGCCCCCTCCCGTTGCCTGCCTCCGCCCCCTCTCGTTGCCTGCCTCCGCCTCCGCCCCCTCTCGTTGCCTGCCTCCGCCTCCGCCCCCACTCGTTGCCCGCCGCAGCCCCTTCTCCCTGCCTGCCTCCGCCCCCTCTCGTTGCCTGCCTCCGCCTCCGCCCCCACTCGTTGCTCGCCGCAGCCCCTTCTCCCTGCCTGCCTCCGCCCCCTCTCGTTGCCTGCCTCCGCCCCCTCTCGTTGCCTGCCTCCGCCCCCTCTCGTTGCCTGCCTCCGCCCCCTCCTGTTGCCTGCCTCCGCCCCCTCTCGTTGCCTGCCACCGCCTCCGCCCCCTCCTTTTGCCTACCTCCGGTCCCGTCTCTTTGCCCGCCGCTGACCAGTCTCTTTGCCTGCCTCTGGTCCCGTCTCTTGGTCCGCCTCCGCCCCTTCTCTTTGCGTGCCTCCGGTTGCGTCTCTTGGCCTGTCTCCTGTCGCGTCTCTTGGCCTGTCTCCTGTCGCGTCTCTTGGCCTGTCTCCTGTCGCGTCTCTTGGCCTGTCTCCTGTCGCGTCTCTTGGCCTGTCTCCTGTCGCGTCTCTTGGCCTGTCTCCTGTCGCGTCTCTTGGCCTGTCTCCTGTCGCGTCTCTTGGCCTGTCTCCTGTCGCGTCTCTTGGCCTGTCTCCTGTCGCGTCTCTTGGCCTGTCTCTGCCGCTGGTCCTCTCTCTTTGCCCGCTTCTGCCCAGTCTCTTTGCCCTCCTCCGCCCCATCTCTTGGCCTGCCTCCGGTCCCGTCTCTTGGCCTGCCTCTGCCCCTGGCCCCATCTCTTGGCCTGCCTCTGCTTCTTCCCCTTCACATTGCCTGCCCCTGCCCCCACTCTTTGTCTGCCCAAGCCCCCTCTCCTTGCCTGCCCCTGCCCCTACCATCTCTCTTTCCCTGCCTGTGCCTCTGCCCCCTCTCTTTGCCTGCCTTCGCCCCCTCTTCTTGCCTGCTTCCACCACTGGTCCCCTCTCTTTGCCTGCCTCTGCCCCTACTCCCCTCCCCTTGCCTGCCTCTGCCACTGGCCCTCTCCCTTATCCTGCCTCTGCCCCTGCCCCGTCTCTTTGCCTGTCTCCGGTCCCATCTCTTTGCCTGCTTCCTCCCCCTCCTGTTGCCTGCCTCCACTGCCTTCCTTTGCCTGCCTCCGCCTCCGCCCCCTCCCTTTGCCTTCCTCTGCTTCTGACCACCCTCTCGTTGCTTGCCTCTGCTCTGCCCCCCACTCTTTGCGTGCCTCTGTCGCTCTCTCTTTACTTACCCCTGCCCCCTCTCGTTGCCTGCATCTGCCCCTGCCCCCTCTCTTTGCCTGCCTCTGCCCCTGCCACCTCTCGTTGCCTGCCTCCGCCGCCCTCTCGTTGCCTGCCTCTGCCCGCCGCCCTCTCGTTGCCTGCCTCCGCCCCCTCTCGTTGCCTGCCTCCGCCCCCTCTCGTTGCCTGCCTCCGCCCCCTCTCGTTGCCTGCCTCCGCCCCCTCTCGTTGCCTGCCTCCGCCCCCTCTCGTTGCCTGCCTCCGCCCCCTCTCGTTGCCTGCCTCCGCCCCCTCTCGTTGCCTGCCTCCGCCCCCTCTCGTTGCCTGCCTCCGCCCCCTCTCTTCGCCTGCCTCCGCCCCCTCTCTTCGCCTGCCTACGCCCCCTCCTGTTGCCTGCCTCCACTGCCTCCCGTTGCCTGCCTTCACCCCCTTCCTTTGCCTGCCTCCGCCTCTGCCCTCTCCCTTTGCCTCCCTCTGCTTCTGACCACCCTCTCGTTGCTTGCCTCTGCTCTGCCCCCCTCTTTGCGTGCTTCTGTCGCCCGCTCCTTGCCTGCCTCTGTCACCCTCTCTTTGCGTGCCTCTGTCTCCCTCCTTTGCATGTCTCTGTTGCCCTCTCTTTGCCTGCCTCTGCCCTCATCACTTTGCCTGCCTCTGCCTCTCTTGCCCTCTCGTTGCCTGCCTCTGTCACCCTCTCTTTGCCTGCCACTACCTCTGTCGCCCACTCTTTGCCTACCTCTGCCCCTGCTCCCTCTTTGCCTGCCTCTGTCACCCTCTCATTGCCTGCCTCTGCCCCCTCTCTTTGCCTGCCTCTGACCCTGACCCCTCTCATTGCCTGCCTCTGCCCCTGCCCCTTCCCGTTGCCTGCCCCTGCCGCCCTCTCGTTGCCTGCCTCCGCCCCCTTCCCTTTGCCTGCCTCCGCCCCCTCCCGTTGCCTGCCTCCGCCGCCCTCTCGTTGCCTGCCTCCGCCCCCTTCCCTTTGCCTGCCTCCGCCCCCGTCTCTTTGCCTGCCTCCGCCCCCATCTCTTTGCCTGCCTCCGGTCCGTCTCTTTGGCCGCCTCCGGTCCCGTCTCTTTGGCCGCCTTCTCCCCTCTCTGTGCCTGCCTCCTCCGTTGGTCCCCTGCATTTGTCTGCCTCTGCCTCTCCTTCCCTGCCTCTGCTCCCGTCCCATCTCTTTATGTGCCTCTCCCGCCGCCC